>NC_080174.1:78199138-78416638 GCF_950295315.1 Erinaceus europaeus | reverse complement strand
AGAAGGGACCAGGAAGTAATAAACCAGAGAAAGTCTGGTGAACAGCCAGATTTAACCTTAAGATCATTATTGCCTTGTTGGTGTTCTCTGACCCATACTTACCTACTGAAAGCCCAGAGTTAGTGACCCTCCTCTGATCCTTACTTTTTCTAGACCTCCAGAAACATTGACCCTGAACCAAGAATGAACTTAGATAAATGAATAAGATCCAGGAAGCTTAGGGGCCCCTCTCAGGGTGGTTCTAATAAATACCAGAAAACAAAAAACAGGTGTTGGCAATCTTTCTCCTGCCCAGAGAGTTATTTACACAAGTTTCCAAAGCAATCCCCTTTATCACTTTTACATGCTTATTACATGGTTTTCTTCAGGGAAAGATCTGGAGTTGGTTAGCTCAGTGGATTAGAGAGTGGGTTCTTCAAAGTCAAGGGCAGCAACAGATTTTTCTGCCTCTCCTCTAAGGCTGCAAACAGACGACTTCATGCTAGTCATTATGGCCACAGACCTGTTTGGTTCTAATGGCTGGAGTGTAGACCCATTCATTCTACTCTAAATGAAAGACTGTTCCATGGAAAATGAACTTGAGCTTAGATGACACAACTCAAGAAATGAAATATGGATACTCCACTCATCTACAGACTGTACTCTTAAAAAGCAAACGACAATAAAAAATGAATTCTATTTTTAAATTATTTCAAACCTAAAGAGAAGTTACACATATAATATTGGAAACTGCTCTGTGTTCTCTTAACTTTTCAGATTAAAAAATATTTTGCCACATTTTCTATCTAGTTTGCTATTCATGTTTTTCCTTTAAATTTTTATATCACTTCATCTGTTGAAGATGACACTCATCAACAAAATTACATTCTGAAACAGATAAAGTCTTTAAAACAAGCAGATTAAAGGACAAATATATTCAAAGGTCACAAAAGTAAATATGTAAAATTAATATGGGTAAATATAAAAATAATAGTTCTAAGTTTACAACATTTATTATTCTAAAGTTATTAAAGTATAAAGCTGGACTAAGATTATTTGAACACTGTAACAGTGTATAATAATGTGTAACTTGGGCCCAGGTGGTGGTGCGCCCTAATGAGTGTACACAATGCCATGTACAAGGACCTGGGTTCAGGGACCTGATCTTCACCTGCAGCAGAGATGCTTCAAGAGCAGAGTGGTGAAGCAGGTCTGCAGGGGCCTATCCTTTTTCTCTTTCTACCTCTCCCTCTGATCTCAAGTTCTCTCACTAAATAAAATAGAAAGAAACAAAAAGAAAAGAATGGAAGGAAGGAAGGAAAGAAGGAAGGAGAAAAAAGGAAAGAAAAGGGAAGGAAGAAAAGAGAAGAGAGAGAGGAGAGGAGAGGAGAGGAGAGGAGAGGAGAGGAGAGGAGAGGAGAGGAGAGGAGAGGAGAGAAGGGAAGAGAAATATGGTGGCTTCCAGGAGTGATGGGTTTCTTTCACTAGCACTGAGCCCCAGTGATAAACTTGGTGGCAAAAATAAAATCTATCACTTATATTTTGGAATATTTGAGAATAGATTGTATATTGTATGCCCCATCCATCACTCTCTTCAAATGTTAATATCTATTACCTAAGAATAAAAATATTTTCTTCTGGGGGTCAGGCAGTAGCACAGCAGGTTAAGTGCAGGTGGCACAAAGTGCTAGGACCAGAGTAAGGATCCTGGTTTGAGCCCCCGGCATCTTTGTTAAAAGTTATGTAACTATAAGATATTAATTCATTTTTCTAAATTGTAGATTTCTTATCTATGAAATGGGAGTGTGTGTGTCTTGAAGAATCATGAAAAGTAAAGAAGATACATTGAAAATAAGAACATAAGTGCTGTATAAATCCCACTTTCTTCAGTCTTTGCCTTGAGGCTTTTGCTTATTTTTGATAGGGGTGAAGAGTGTGACTTGTCACATATCTGTAGGACATTTTCTGTGCTAGTCAATAAATTAGTCAATATTACAGAGTTCACCATGACCACAGACCTAGATACACAACAGTTGCTGAGGTATAATGAGCAAAAACAAACAAGTATATTGTCCTATAATTAAAACTAAGTTACAAACCTACAATTTACAAGAATTAAGTTAATATTACCAAGTTGTTTAAATAGAATTTCCTCAGATGGCTTCATGCTACCTTTTTCTGCCTGAGTAACTTATATTTTCTAAGAAATAGTTATAGAGAATAAATGTTTAATAGGTATAATTGTTTGTGGTTAGTATGGAGTGTTTTACCACTTCTAGATTGTCTTCTCTTCCCATATGATCTTATCCACTGTGCCATGTCTCTTAACTGGCCATAAACAGTTTGAATGAACCTTTCCATATCACATTAAAACACATGTAAATAAAGGATTGGTGCCCTACTCTCTTTCCCCTAAAAGAAACAAATAAAAAAACCTTCAAAAGTCCAAAAAGCATGATTCTCTCACAAAGCTTCTTGCCACTAATCAGATGAGCTTTTATAAGTTAATAATGCAAACCCAATTAGCAAGCTTGGTCCTTGTAACTCAGCACATTGTAAAATTCACAACACAAGAAAGAGGAGGATTTAAATATTCTTGTTATTCAAATCCTGGTTTGAGTCATCACACAAAGAGATAATACCTAAAAGGAGAGAAAATTAGAACTGGAAGGAACTCATGGAGGAGGGAGCTGAGGGTCAAGCTCTGACAAGAACTATAAAATTAGTAACTGAGCTGGGCCTGAAAAGTCAGTATCAGATACCCAGGCTGTATGAAGATTGTTGGGGCTAAGCAATAGGACAGTGGTAATACAAGAAGACTTTCATGCCTGAGGCTCTAAAATCTCAGGTTCAATCTCTTGTTACCTACATAAGCCAGAGCTTAGCAGTGCACTGGGAAAAACAGAATTGAGACTTAAAAAAAATTATTTATTCCCTTTTGTTGCCCTTGCTGTTTTATTGTTGTAGTTATTATTGTTGTTGTTATTGATGTCATCCTTGTTGGATCAGACAGAGAGAAATGAAGAGGGGAAGGGAAGACAGAGAGGAGGAGAGAAAGATAGACACCTGCAGACCTGCTTCACCGCCTGTGAAGCAACTCCCCTATGGATAGGGAGCAGGGGGCTTGAACCGGGATCCTTACTCCAGTCCTTGTGCTTTATGCCACCTGCACTTAACCTGCTGCTACCACCTGATTCTGAGATTTTTTCTTCCCTCAACCATGCCATGTATTCAGTTCTTGAACTACAGTACCAAAATAATATAATTAACTTAGTATTGAATATTTATTCAGATGAAAAACAACTGGATCACGATTACTGGGAGTTTTGAAATGAATATCATTTAGTTATACACTAGTTTGAGGACACTTCTACTCTGCTTTGTACATAGAAAATATATATGAATGGAAAAACAATGTTAGGTGTCAAATCACTAACGTTCGTGATCACATGTAATTGTGGCACTATTAGTCCTTCTTGACTAACCTTTAGGTTTAAAATTTGTCTCTACTTACTTTTGTTGCTCTTAATTGACAATTTAGAATGAAGGAAATATTTTGAAAAAAATAGCATTTGAGTCTTGGACAGTGTAAACAAAGTATATAGTTTCCTCTAAATGAGTATCAAGGAAAAATATTTTCTTACTGAAAAACAACATGTTAGAAATGTAGTAGGAAAGCTAAAATTAGAAACGTCACAATGTGACGACAATCATAATAATACTATATTCACAAATGAATCCTCCCTTAGGGATTGAGGATTGGGTAGCAGGATACTCATATTTTAAACACTACTTTATAGATACTAACCACAAAGATATATAGCTATCCCTACTGTGGAGAATTACAGTGGATATTATATACAGCTATCCCTACAGTGGATTTTTCTGGTGGAAAAATCTCAGGGACAGAGGTCCTAGTGGGGGTTGTATTGTTATGTGGAAAACTGAGAAATGTTATGCATGTACAAACTATTGTATTTACTGTCAACTGTAAAACAGTAATCCCCTAACCAATAAAGAAATCTAAAAAAAAAAAATAGAAGAAGAAAAGAGAAGAAGAAGAAGAAGAAGAAGAAGAAGAAGAAGAAGAAGAAGAAGAAGAAGAAGAAGAAGAAGGAGAAGGAAAAGGAGAAGGAGAAGGAGAAGGAGAAGGAGGAGGAGGAAAATCTCAGGGAGAGAAACAAAGATTAAATCATCAAAGAAGATATCCTGTGGTCCCTGATGTGAGGCAACGAGAAGAGCTCAGCATCATCTGTTTGTAACAAAGCTGATTAACCTGAATATAACTAAGAAGAAATAATTAAACCAACCAAAACTGAGAGACATTCTGTACAAAAATTGACCGAAACACTTCAAACATTTCATCAGCATCAAAGACTGAAACAAACAAAGCTGGGGAATCAGACTAGATAAAAGGAATTTTAGAAACACTGGTTAAAATGCATGATCTTCAATTGAATTCTTGGCAAACACAGCAGGACAAATGTTAAGGCCAGTTTGGGAACACATGGGGGATATGTGACTGTGTGCAGTGTGATGGTGGTGGATATTCCTATTCCCTGCTTATATTATATCTATTGTGTTGGTTCAATCTCTCAATAGTGTGACACTCCCAAGGTGATAAATCCCTATGTGTATCTTAAGTCTTCCTTCTCCTATCCAGCACCCTTACCCCCAAATTCAGGTCCTCAAGTGTAATTGATTGCATCACCTTGGGTTACCTTTTCACTCAGGCAGAAAAACAAATATAGAGAAAGATAGCACTTGTGGTACTGGGGTTCAAACCTGGGCAGTGCATATAACAAGGTACTTTGCCTAGCAAGATAACTCTCCTGTTTTATTGATATCTCTTTTCACTCTTCAGTTCTATGGATCACGGAACTTCCTTTTCAAACACTGCACTTTGTCACCACATGAGATTACTTATGCTTATTGTTCTCAGGATCTCTCTCTCCCTCTCTTAGATAGATAATTAAATCTATCTCCCTCTCCTCTCTCAACTTATCTCTGTCTTATCAAATAAAAACAAAAGAAGAAATAGATATAAATATATGGAAATACATAATGAGTAGATGAAAGGTAAAAGTTATGGGTTTAATAATAATAAATCAATGTTATTTATGGCAAATAACTGAGTTCTTATTCATGTCAAACATTATATTAGTTGTTTGTACCTAGATAATTAAATCCTAAAAGACTAGCACAGTACTGGCTGCAAATAATAAAAGCTGATCACTATTGAGTTATTACCCTGTGCCTATGCTGGTCTAAGCATTTTACCTGTACTTATTCATTAAGACTCACAATAGCATTATAAAGTATAGCCTATTATCATCACCTTTTATTTAGCTAGTGATACTGAGAGCTTAACAAATGAACTTATTTGCTTCTTATCACACATCTTGGAAGCAATAGAACTAGGACTAACTCTTGATAATCAACTCTGGATTCCATTATAACGTACTTCCTCCCATTTACTCTTGTAGAAATTTACAATAAAAATAATTATAATAGCTCACTTGGATAGAATACTTTGTTTACCATGTGTGCAAAACATGTTTGACCTTGGCTCATATCTCACTGAAGCAATCTTTGTTGGTATGGCATCTTTGTCTATCTCCCCTATGTCTTTCTCTTTCTCTTTCTATCTGAAAATGTCAACCTGTATCAGCGAAATCAAGTTAACAATAAAAAAAATAAATAACTTGATTGAGTAGTTTTGAATATTCATTGCCACCATTGCAAGCAATTCTCAACTTTGAAGCACTGTTTTGAGGTAAGAATGTGATTCACATACACAAAAAGCTTCTGAGTTTCCTGCACTTTAACCAAAACCATTAGACATTTTTGGTTGCACCAGTTGAAATAGATAACACAAAACATCTTAGAAGGAATAAATCCAGGAATCTTAACCAGGCGCACTTTTGAAAAGTCATTCATTCAGGATTACCTTCCAGTACTTTCATTTCCCACGTCTATGCTCGACCGGACCTGCCAATATACGCGGATATCTTCGCCCACCCTGTCCAACGCTTGACGTCTCGTCACTCAATCTGGTCCCCTACGCCTACACTGAACTTCTCTGTTCCAGTCTCTTGGAAACAGAGTTGGCACTCAGCTGAGGTAAAGAACAAACACCTCATCACAGACCCCTGCAAGCGTCAACCCGGCTTTGACCTAGCACGTTATGATTGGGCCCTCCTCAATCGCTAGTGATTGAACAGGCCATGGCCGGTGCGCTGCTATGTTCCATCACTGGGGAGCCAGAGACGACCCGAACTGCCCCTGCGGCTACAGACAGACTATGACCCACATAGTCAATGACTGCCACCTCTCCAGATTCAAAGGAGGTCTCGAAACTTTACATCAGGCTCAACCTGATGCTGTTGACTGGCTACGGAAGGAGGGCAAACGCTAGAAGAAGAACCTTCCTGTTAAATGGCTTTAAATCCAGACTCAATAGAAACAAACAACAGATAGAACAGTACATGTTCACATCCAATGCCAAAAGACAGGATGTTATAATAGCCAGACTTGCCAGTTTTTACCTCTGTCCACTTGGAATACAGACAGAGTGAAGCAGAATCCAGGAGTCTATAGTATGTGCAGTGAGTCAGTATAAAGAGTTGCATCATAGGGTCCAGGCGGTGGCCCACTGGGCTGAGCGCACACATTTCAAGGACCCAGGTTCAAGCCCCTGGCCCCCACCTGCAGGGGGAAAGCTTTGTGAGTGGTGAAGCAGGGCTGCAGGTGTCTCTCTGTTTCTCTCTGTCTCCTCTTCCCCTCCAATTTCCTTCTATCGCTATCCAATAATAAATAAATATATATATTTTTTAAAAGTGTAGAGCCCAGAAAAAAATTGTTTCTTTTTATTTTTTATTTATGAGAAAGGTAGGAGGAGAGACAAAGAACCAGAAATCACTCTGGCACATGTGCTGCTGGGGATTGAACACGGGACCTCATGCTGGAGAGTCCAAAGCTTTATCACTGCGCCACCTCCTGGACCACCAGAAAAAAATTCTTTAAAGAAAGAAGACTTGAATCATAAGTGAACTTAAGAATTAGAAAGAGCCTAATATCCCCAAGTTCAGAAATTCTGGATGCTAGTCAGAAGGAAGAGTCTGGAGACAATAGATGTAATGATTCTCTGAACACTTCCAATTTGGGATCTGGATTGTTAAACTTTGGTTGGCTCTATAGTTGAGGTGACAGACCGTGGGGTTACATAGTACCAAACACAGCAGGCCTCTTACAGCCTTGGATTTACCTAGAGTTCACTGTGAATTCTCGGGACGATGTCTTAACTTTATGAGTCTTAATATTTTCATTTGTAGAATGGGGAGGACAATGTTTATTGTTGTTGCATATTTGAAGTTGTTTTTGTTGTTGTTACTATTTTATTTGCATTGGTTATATGTCGGACATCGTTACTCATCATGAATCCTGACAAAACATCTGTGATTTATCTATGCAGTGGATTAGTTCCAGAAAACATTAAAAACATGCCTAAGTTCTCCTGACCAAACAGTAACAGGGGTGGGTTTCCACAATTTCTTTTGCTATAATTTAGTGCTTTTATTTATTTATTTACTTTTTCATGAATGGCATGGTTTCTCAGTCAGTCTCAAGATAATAAGGAAGCTTTTGTATAGGAGAACACATAAAACATAAAAAAAGCTAGAGAAATATCAGGTTGTTAAATACTAACTTTCAATATTGATCTAGAACTTTGTCATTAAATGTGTGCATCTGTACTTCTTGTTCTATTAGAATTGCCCTATAGTATCTGTTCAGAGCCACCCAGACAAACTTGCCTCACCCGAGCTGCTGCAAGTGCTATTAGTAGACAATCATTAACTAAGCCACCTTCACAGATGCTTCATCTGAAGAGAGGCCTTCTCCCAAAGCTCATACTCCTTGGGACATTGATTGGAAAATGAAGAGACATAATGACTTGGTCATCTTGGCCTAACTGGACAACTTTAAAAGGTTGTTCTTGTTCTATCACTCTTGGTGAGTGATGGCTAAATCCTGGAGTGTCTTCTCATTCCACACATCCTGCTTCTGATCTCAAGGAATAAATCCCAAGGCAATAATTAAAAGAGGACTGTATGGAAGGCTAGAAGTTGACCTACCCTATGACCCTGAAATTCCTCTCCTGGGGATATATATAGCCTAAGGAACCAAACACACCCATCCAAAAAGATTTGTGTATACCTATGTTCATGGCAACACAATTTGTAATAGCCAAAACCTGTAAGCAACCCAGGTGTCCAACAACAGATGAGTGGCTAAGTAAGTTGTGGTCTATATACACAATGGAATACTACTCAGCTATTAAAACTGGTGAATTTACCTTCTTCACCCCATCTTGGATGGAACTTGATGGAATCATGTTAAGTGAGATAAGTCAGAAAAAACAATGGATGAATATGCGATGATCCAACTCATAGAGAGAAGTTGAAAAACAAGATCAGAAGGGGGAATTTACGGGGCAGAGCCAAGATGGCTGACTGAGAAGTAGCTTCTGGTCTGAGTTCCAACAACAACTGCTGGAAAAGGTAGGATATTTTGCCTTCAGCAGGACAGTGAATTCGGGGTCCTAGCTGTGACACCAAAAGGGTGAATATAGCCCAGTTTTGGTTAGAATAAAGAGGAAAAAAGAAAGGAAAAAATTTTTTTTTATTATTCCCAAAGAGCACCCCTGCCCCCGCCCCCCATAACCAGACTCTGGGTGGCAGAGAGCTGCTCCTAGCAGGCTTCCCTGCTGAGCTTCTTTCTTTACCAAGATTCCTGGCTCAATGGGGGTTCCATTCTCAGTCTATTCCTTTCTGAAACCCTTGGCCCTCTTTCTTTCTAAATGGCCAATTGGATCTACAAAAGGGAAAGACTGCCCTGAGGTGTTATTATTATTTTTTTTGTTCTTGTTTGTTTGTTTTACTTTCTTAACAATCAGCTGCCTCTGCTCAGGCAGCTTGAGACAATCTGGGACAGGTTTTTTACCATGCTCTATTTTATTATTAATATTATATAAAAGTGTATCTCTTTCTTCCCTGCCTTTAGGTTGACCAGAATTAACTCTTAGTGTATTTTCCATTGCTAGGGGACTGGGCATCTTATCCATTGCAAGAGGAGCATGTTTCACTACTACTGCCTCCTCTACCCACTTGCCCCTTCTCCCTCCTCCTAGCTAATTAAAAATAAAATAAAAATTAATTAATTGTAAAAATTATAAAATAAAAATTAATTAATTAATGAAAAACTTTCCTTTCACTGCTCCTTTATTACAGTTCTTTTACCTATCTTTTTTTTCTTTTCTCTCTGTTTTTCTTCCTTTTTTTTTTTTTCTTTTTCTTGTCTTCCTTTCTTCCTTCCTCTTTCTTTGGCTTTCTGAATTCACTGATACTCATTTGTGAATTATTTTGGGGAAGAAATCTGACTCAGAGTGGACTCTCTATGTGTGTATCTCTGCTCTACTTCCCTTTCTTCTCTTGCTACCCCTATAATATACAGTGGATAGTATATTGCATAATTGTCTATTCTTGCTATCCCTTTTGTCCTTTCTCTTTCTTCTTCACTTGGACTTGGTTGCTATTTTTTCATAGACTGGAAATTGTTTGGCTAACTGGTAGTGGATAAACTTATTCAATCCTTGCTTCAGTTGCTATTGTTATTTCTGAGGTTGGTGATTGCATTTGTCATAAAGGTATTTAGTACAGTGTGACTTGTACTCAAAACACAACAACTGAGGAACAAAAGAACATAAAAATAAGAAACACATAAATAAAAAAATGGGTAGATCAAGAGCAAATAAAACTGCTACTCCAATGAATGAAGACAAGAGCCCAGAAGAAACTACAAATCAGCCAGAAGTAACCATAGATAAGAAAAGTATGCAAGCAATAATAAACTTATTAATCACAGAAATGAAAACAACATTGGAGGAAAGGAATGGCAGTATTAGGGAAACAACAGTTGAGACCCCCAAGGAAAATACTGATTATCTTGAGGCAAATAGAGAACTGAAAGCTGAAATAGCTGAACTGAGGAAAGAAGCTGAGGGAAGGGAAAGCAGACTAACAGAAGCAGAAAACAGAATTAGTCAGATAGAGGATGAGTTAGAGAAAACTAAGAAAGAGGTGAAAGATCTCAAAAAGAGATTGAGAGACAATGAAAACAACAACAGAGACATATGGGATGATCTCAAAAGGAGTAACATTCATACAATTGGCCTGCCAGAGGAAGAAGATAGGAGGAGGAAGGAAACATTCTAGAGGAAATTATAGAAGAAAACTTCCCAGACCTGAATAGGAAAGGACATTAAGATTCAAGAGGCCCAGAGAGTTCCAAACAGAATCAACCCAGACCTGAAGACATCAAGACACATCATAGTCACAATGAGAAGGAGTAAGGATAAAGAAAGGATCCTAAAGGCTGCAAGAGAGAAACAAAAAGTCACATACAGGGGAAAACCCATAAGACTATTAGCAGACTTCTCCACTCAAACTTTAAGAGCTAGAAGAGAATGGCAAGATATCTATCGAGCCCTGAATGAAAAAGAGCTTCAACCAAGGATCATATATCCTGTTAGACTTTCATTCAAACTAGATGGAGGGATCAAAACCTTCTTAGACAAACAACAGTTAAAGGAAGCAACCATCACCAAACCAGCCCTGAAAGAGGTTCTAAAAGACCTCTTGCAAACAAGAACTTCACTATAATACTTGCCATATATCAGAGCAAATAAAAATTCGTTGAACAATGGCACTACAATACATTAAATCCATAATATCAATAAATGTCAATGGCTTACACTCACCCATCAAAAGGCACAGGGTGGGAAGATGGATCAGAAAACATAACCCAATGATATGCTGATTGCAAGAATCCCATCTGACACCACAAGATAAACACAGAATTAAAGTGAAAGGATGGAAAACTATCATACAGGCTAATGGACCACAAAAAAAAAAAAAAGAAAAAAAAAGAAAAACTGGAACAGCCATTGTTATCTCTAACACAATAGATTTTAAATTACATAAAGTAATAAAAGATAGGCAAGGACATTACATAAAAATTAGAGGATCAGTCAGCCAAGAAGACTTAACAATTATTAACATCTATGCACCCAACGAGGGACCATCTAAATAAATCAAGCACCTACTGAAAGAATTTCAAAAATACATCAATAGTAATACAATAATAGTGGGAGATTTTAACATCCCACTCTCACACATAGACAGATCAACAAAACAGAGAATCAACAAAGAAACAAGAGAATTAAATGAAGAGATGGCTAGGCTAGACATCCTGGACAACTTCAGAGCCCTTCAACCCAAAAAACTGGAATACACATTCTTCTCAAATCCACACAACACATACTCAAGGATAGACCACATGTTAGGCCACAAAGACAGCATCAATAAATTCAAGAGCATTGAAATCATCCCAAGTATCTTCTCAGACCACAGTGGGGTAAAACTAACATTTAACAACAAACAGAAAATTATTAAAAGACACAGAATTTGGAAACTAAACAACATGCTCCTTAACAACCACTGGGTCAGAGAGTCACTCAAGCAAGAAATTCAAATGTTCCTGGAAACAAATAAAAATGAAGAAACAACCTATCAAAATGTTTCGGACACAGCTAAAGCAGTATTGAGAGGGAAACTCATGGCCATACAATCACATATTAAACAACAAGAAAAATCTCAAACGACCTTACTTCACACCTCAAGGACTTAGAGGAAGAGGAACAAAGGAACCCTAAAGCAACCAGAAGGACAGAAATCACTAAAATTAGAGCAGAAATAAAAAACATTGAAAATAAGAGAACCATACAGAAGATCAATGAATCCAAATGTTAGTTCTTTGAAAGATTAAACAAAATTGACAAACCCCTAGCCAGACTCACTAAACAAAAAAGGGAGAAAACTCAAATTCATAGAATTGTAATCAACAGAGGAGATACCACAACTGACACCACAGAAATCCATAAAATCATGCGAAACTTCTATGAAGAACTATACGCCACCAAGCTAGAAAATCAGGAAGAAATGGAAGAATTCCTAGAAGCACATACCATTCCAAAACCGAACCATGAAGAACTACAAAACCTAAATGCACCAATCACAGACAAAGAAATTGAAACCGTTATTAAGAATATCCCCAACAACAAAAGTCCTGGACCAGATGGCTTCACAAACGAATTCTACAAAACCTTCAGGAAACAGTTAGTACCCATACTTCTAAAGCTTTTCCATAAGATTGAAGAAACAGGAACACTCCCTTCCACCTTCTATGAAGCCAATATCACACTGATACCAAAAGCAGATAGGGACAGAACAAAAAAGGAAAACTACAGACCAATATCTCTGATGAACATAGATGCCAAAATATTTGACAAGATCTTGGCCAACTGATACAGCAGCATATCAAAAAGATTGTTCATCACGACCAAGTGGGATTTATCCCAGGAATGCAAGGTTGGTTCAACATCCGTAAGTCAATCAATGTCATTCACCACATCAATAAAAGCAAAGCCAAAAACCACATGATTATCTCAATAGATGCAGAGAAAGCCTTTGATAAAATCCAACAACATTTCATGCTCAAAACTCTACAAAAAATGGGAATAGATGGGAAATTCCTCAAAATAGTGGATCCACATATAGCAAACCTACAGTCAATATCATACTCAATGGATAGAAGCTGAAAGCATTCCCTGTCAGATCGGGGACTAGACAGGGATGTCCACTGTCACCATTACTCTTCAACATAGTGTTAGAAGTTCTTTCCATAGCAATCAGGCAAGAGAAAGGAATCAAAACAATACAGATTGGAAGAGAAGAAGTCAAGCTCTCACTATTTGCAGATGATATGATAGTATACATAGATAAACCTAAAGAATCCAGCAGAAAACTACTGGAAGTTATTAGGCAATATAGCAAGGTGTCAGGCTACAAAATCAATGTACAAAAATCAGTGACATTTCTTTATGCAAACACTAAATCTGAAGAAGAAGACATCCAGAAATCACTCCCATTCACTGTTGCAGCAAAATCAATAAAATACCTAGGAGTAAAGCTGACCAAAGATGTTAAAGAATTGTATACTGAAAAATATGAGTCACTACTCAAGGAAATAGAAACTGATACCAAGAAATGGAAAGACATCCCATGCTCATGGATTGGAAGAATAAATATCATCAAAATAAATATTCTCCCCAGAGCAATATACACATTTAATGTGATACCCATCAAAGTTCCACCAAACTTCTTTAAGAGAATAGAACAAACACTACAATCATTTATATGGAACTAGAAAACACCTAGAATTGCCAAAACCATCTTGAGGAAAAGAAACAGAAATGGAGGCATCACACTCCCAGACCTCAAACTTTATTATAAAGCCATCATAATCAAAACAGCATGGTACTGGAACAAAAATAGGCACACAGACCAGTGGAACAGAATTGAAAGCCCAGAAATAAATCCCCACACCTATGGACATCTAATCTTTGATAAGGGGGCCCAAAGGATTAAATGGAAGAAGGAGTCTCTCTTCAATAAATGGTGCTGGGAAAACTGAGTTGTAACATGCAGAAGAATGAAACTGAACCACTTTATCTCACCAGAAATAAAAATCAACTCCAAATGGATTAAAGACCTAGTTGTTAGACCAAAAACAATCAAATACTTAGAGGAAAACATTGGTAAAACACTTTCCCACCTAAATCTCAGGGACATCTTTGATGAAACAAACCCAATTGCAAGGAAGACTAAAGCAGAAACAAACAAATGGGACTATATCAAATTGAAAAGCTTCTGCACAGCCAAAGAAACTATCACACAAACAAAGACACCCCTCATAGAATGGGAGAAGAACTTTACATACAATACATCAGACAAGAGATTAATCACCAAAATATACAAAGAGCTCAGCAAACTTAGCACCAAAAAACCAAATGACCCCATCCATAAATGGGCGGAGGATATGAACAGAACATTCACTCCAGAGGAGACCCAAAAGGCTAACAAACATATGAAAAACTGCTCCAGGTCGCTGATTGTCAGAGAATGCAAATAAAGACAACATTGAGATACCACCTCACTCCTGTAAGAACGGCATACATCAAAAAGGACAGCAGCAACAAATGCTGGAGAGGCTGTGGGAACAGAGGAACCCTTCTGTATTGCTGGTGTGAATGTAAATTGGTCCAGCCTCTGTGGAGAGCTGTCTGGAGAAGTCTCAAAAGGCTAGACATGGAGCTTCCATATGACCCAGTAATTCCTCTCCTGGGGGTATACCCCAAGGACTACATAACACCCAAACAAAGAGATTTGTGTACACCTATGTTCATAGCATCACAATTCATAATGGCTAAAACCTGGAAGCAATCCAGGTGCCCAACAAAAGATGAGTGGCTGAGAAAGCTGTAGTATATATATACAATGTAATACTATGCAGCTACTAAGAACAATGAACTTAACTTCTCTGAACCATCTTGGTCAGAGCTAGAAGGAATTATGTTAAGTGAGCTAAGTCAGAAAGATAAAGATGAGTATGGGATGATCCCACTCATCAACAGAAGTTGAGAAAGAATATCAGAAAGGGAAACTAAAGGCAGGATCTGACGAAATTGAAAGTAGGGCACCAAAGTAAAAATCCTGTGGTTAGGGGGAGGATAGACATGTGGCTTCCTGGGCTGGCAGGGGGATTGGGGGTAGGGGTGGGTGGGATGAGACACAATCTTTTGGTGATGGGAATGGTGTTTATGTACATACCTATTAAATTGTAGTCATATAAATCACTAATTAATATGAGAGGGGGAAAAATTGTATGTCTAACAAAGGGACTTTTCAAAGTTAACCCAATTACCAAATAATGTGATGATAACAGTAACTATCATTGTCTTCTTGAACCCTAAGACAGCAGGAACTTCACATTACCACTATAGAGTCTAAACTTCCCCCAGTCCTGGGACCCTAGGGTAGGGCCCACTTTCCTGTATGCTTCTCCCAATTCTTATTAAATAATATTACATCCGCTGATTGCAACCTAATCAACGCCACCCCAGCATGCTTCACTTCAGACTGTGTCCAGAGATTTCAAGTGTGGAACAACAACCCTTCAGCTTCATCACTTGGGTGAGACCTTTCCTTTCATAGTATTCTCTAATTCCTTCCCAGGTGGTTCACTTCCTAACAAAGTCCCAAAACCTAGATATAGACCAGGTTCCAGGAGATAGAGCATATGTTCACAGGTATCCATAAACTAGGGAAAATATATACCTGAAAGCAGTAGTACACTAGAGTTTGCAGTGAGTACCCCCCAACACTTCATCTCCATTATTCCAACCTTTGGGTCCATGATTCTTCAACAATTTGTTTGGCTTTGTATGTTAACTCTCTTTTCAGCCACCAGGTTCCAGATGCCATCAGGATGCCGGCCAGACTTCCCTGGACTGAAGACCCCACCAATGTGTCCTGAAGCTCCACTTCCCCAGAGACTCACCCTACTAGGGAAAGAGAGACTGGGAGTATGGATCGACCAGTCAACGCCCATGTTCAGTGGGGAAGCAATTACGAAGGCCAGATCTCCCACCTTCTGCAACCCACAATGACTCTGGGTCCATGCTCCCAGAGGGATAGAGAATGGGAAAGCTATCAGGGGAGGGGGTGGGATATGGAGATTGGGTGGTGGGAATTGTGTGGAGTTGAACCCCCCATCCTATGATTTTGTTAATGTCTCCTTTCTTAAATAAATAAATAAATAATCAGAAGGAAAACACAAAGCAGAAATTGGACTGGAGTAGGCATATTGCACCAAAGTAAAAGACTCTGGGGTGAAGAGAAGGGCTCAGATCTTGGAACATGATGGCAGAGGAGGACCTAGTAGGGGTTGAATTGTTATGTGGAAAACTGGGAAATGTTATGCATGTTTAGTGCTTTGGTGTCTATCTGAAAAAAAAGTACAAACTAGCATATTTTAATGTCAACTGTAAACCATTAATCCCTAAATAAATAAATAAATAAATAATAATGTGAGTCCTGCATAGTGCCAGCAATATAGCTTACCTGGGAAGGTACCTACTTTGCTAGATGTGCAACCCAGTGTCAAGCCCTTAGCTCCCACAGCACAGGGATAAGTTTTAGTACTTTGATGTCTATTTGAAAAGATGTCAGTTCAGAGAGGTGAATCCCAGGCAACAGTCTTTCCTGGATAGCAGTCTGCTTCTTGAGGGATTTAGCCTGTGAAATCCTATATTATTGTCAGTTCTTTTTAAGTTTAAGACTGCTAATCTGACAAAGGTTGAAAGGAAGTAAGAAGGCATTCTTTGTTCTTAAATTAACAAGCTGGTATTAGGCCCAGAAAAGATTTTTATTACATGTTCAATGAAAAAGAGATGTACTAATGAACTTCTAGGATAATAATAATAATAGTCTATAACTATAAATGCTTACAGTTAGCCAAATTGCTCCAATTTAGTGCCTTCTTAATGGATTTGAATGTATGCTATTTTACCATCCTAGTTGAAAATACCATGCTTTTTATTTATTTATTTTCCTCCAGGGTTGTTGCTGGGGCTCAGTGCCTGTACTATGAAGCCACTGATCCTGGTATCCATTTTTTTTTCCATTTTATTGAATAGGAAAGAGAGAAACTGAGAGAGGAGGAGAAGATAGAGAGGGGGAGACAAAGATAGGAACCTGTAGACCTGCTTAACTGCTTGTGAAGTGACCCACCCTACAGGTGGGAGCCAGGGGCTTGAACTGGGATCTTTGCACCAGTCCTTGTACTTCATAGTATGTGCATTTAACTTGGTGTGTCACTACCAGGCACCCTCATGCTATTTTAATGGCCTTGAACATATCATTGCTCATAATGATAATTTATTCTCACAATTAATATAAGATGATATTATCTTGATTGATAGCTGATTAAATAAAGCATATAATGAGTAAATTTCTGCCTAAGGTCATATAACTGGTGACATATCTGTGTCATTGCTTTGTTAGTTGCAGTGGTTTCACTGCTCTGAGCAAAATGTTTCATATATAAAGAGACTAACGGAGGGGGAGAAAGACACCATGCACTAAAGCCTCCTCCTATGTGTGGGGTAATAGGGTTCAACCTGGGTTGTGCACAACACACTATCCAGGTAAGCTCTCTTGCCAGCCCCAAATCTGGCAATTCCCCAATTTGCTGGGGATCTATCTATAAAGTTCACTTTCCTGACCACTGCCACTGACACCTCTTTTATCTCTATACATATTAATCTATTACCTCCCCATTTATTAAGGAGGGATAGAATAGAGCAAAGTGGAGAGGGAAAGATAGTCTTATATGAGGGGGCCTGAAATTACCACAGAATGTTTCCAGTGATAAGATGTCTGTTTTGCCCATTGGGTGACAGACTTGGCATATTCATAGTGCAGGACCTGGAAGTACCCTCTCCCTAGGATACCAATGAGGTCTGGGAGCCACTATTGCCAGTGGTACTTTAAGGAACACAGGAGAAAGATGAAAATGCCAAAGAGAGGCCGGGGGATGGAAGTGACCTGGCAATCGCCACGCTGGCAGGGAGAGAAGGAGCCAAGACTGCCTTCTGTTTCAGGGGCCGGCCCAGGGCTCTTTGAGCTGGGGCTTTCTGAGGCTGAGCCAGGAATCTGCAAAGGGCATGGGGAGCCATGTACCTCACACGTGCATCTAATGATTGCTCAGGAAGTAGAGGCTTTGGGGCTGACAAATGCTGCACCGGAAAGGGGAAGGAGGGAGGGCCCTTCAGTAGGGGGTCAGCAGAGCCAGCTCCCTCAAAGCATTGTCCTTCCCTTCCTCCAACAGGATGCCAGGATCCCCACAGAAAAAGCACTCATTTGTCTTCATTCCCAGCACAATAACTTGCTGCTGGCCTTTCTCTCAGGCCTTGCTCAGAGCAACAGGATACTAGTCTCTGCCAGGAGAGAAGGAAGGAAGGAAGGAAAGAAGGAAGGAGGGAGGGAGGCAGGGGAGGAGGATGACAGGAGACCCCAGCCTAGACCTGGTCCCTGAAAATGCCCAGCCTTGTGAAGCCAAGGTGTATCTGGGGCCAACTAGGCCTTGTAGGAAGAACAGTTTTCAGTCACAGGGCTATGCTTAATCAAATGTAAAGTGAGCAAGTGTCAGATGCTGAGCTATCATTTCTGGGTGGCCTCTCTCCAACTTTTATCTTGATCTCATCTTCTTTGCACATTTAGAGGAGGAAAATAAATGGGGTCAATTCAGAATGGGGCCTTCTTTCATTCTTTGTTTTTTTTTCTTTGTGTTAAAAAATGAACACATGCTTTGAAGGTTTCTTTTAAGCTTGTTTGTTTGTTTGTTTTGTAGTGTTTATGGTCTCATTCCAGATCTACAGCATCAGAAACTCTGTCTGTGTGTGTTGGGGGAGGGGGTGGGAGAGTGGGAAGATCCTAGCTGTGAATTCAATAGAGGGTGGGGGTGGGTGGAGTATTGGAGTCAAAGCTATGATCTAACAGAACAGATTTCCATAAGCATCTGCAAAACAGTGAACAATAACTTTAAAGGGGGGAGGCTAAGACCTCCCTCATGTGAGATTTCACTTTTCCCAGGCTGAATTTTTTTTCATTCTTTTTTCAGAAGTGGATGGGTGCAGAGAATGGTAAAACAAGATATAGAAAGGGAGAGAGATAAAAAGGGAAAGAGCAATGCCAGGGCACCAGTGTTACGGTTCTCCCACATGCTACATGAACTTGAACCTGGGCATTGTGCATGGAAAGACAAGCAAATGATTACTGAGCTCTGAGTATGTTGCAAACACTGGTAGGGATGATTAGTCCATAGCTAATAGCTCATGCAGGAGCTTAGGGTTTAATGGGGGGGGGGGGGGAGGCAGACAGGTGACCAAAGTGTTAAGAGTTTAAGAGTTAGCATAGGAATTCTGTAAGAGCTGGCTGGCTCAGTGTTTGAAGGGCTTTTTTAAAACTTTATTTTTTATATTTATTTATTTATTTATTTTCCCTTTTGTTGCCCTTGTTATTTTTATTGTCATTGTAGTTGTTGTTGTTATTGATGTCATTGTTGTTATACAGGACAGAGAGAAATGGAGAGAGGAGGGGAAGACAGAGAAGGGGAGAGAAAGATAGATACCTGGAGATCTGCTTCACCACCTGTGAAGGAATTCCCCTGTAAGTGGGGAGTCGAGGACTCGAACAGGGATCCTTACGCCGGTCCTTGCGCTTAACCCACTTGTGCCACATGCACTTAACCCACTGTGCTACTGTTCAACTGCCCTTTGAAGGGCTTTTGTTAAGAGACCCCCTCACCTTGGCTAAACGCCCAGTGAAAATGAAAAATTAACAGTTGTCTCAATGTTATCTCAATCCCTGAAGCAAAGCACAGTGGTTGTAAAACCTTCTTATGTATTTATCTTCCCTGCTGGCTATGGCAGCCTGTGGGCTTTTTAACTATATTTTTTTAGCTTAGATTTGGGGGAAGAATCCCAGTCTTGTAACTTAGCAGCAACATGACTATGGGGGAAAAGGGAGGATGATAGTTTCAACGTCATGGGAATGGCATAAGAAAAGCTAATTTGTAAAAAGTTTGAATAATGTGTAGCTGTCTCCCTCTCCTGTTCCTTTCCTTTCTGTCTCACCTCCAAAAGACTAAGGTACTTGGAGTCAGGTTGATTCCATCCAGACATCACTCCAGTCTTCATGACCCCTGGTTTGGAGCATTCCTGAAGCAATCCTAGTCCTGGCTCTTTGTGTTCTCAGGTGATCCTTCTTTGCTCTTCCTAGTTGATCGTTGATTGGGGGGGGGGGGGGGACACAGCTGCTGCTACTCCCTGCTCTTACACTTTTAGCTCAACAGTTGTAAGGGAGCCGGGGAGCATCTTCCTCAGAGCAGCTGGTTGTTGAGGAAAGTTGCATTCATTTTACATTAGCATTAAAGTCTTACCTTTGAGACACTTCTGAGGTGTGAAAAAAAAAAAAATCATAATCAATTACAACATGGGCCCTTGATGTGAACTCTGCTTCTTGTCAAAGAAATCACATGAACAAAAAATACACTAAGTTTATTGGGATTTCAGCACAGAAACATTTTAGTGATTAACTTGTACTCTTGATGCCCCTTTCTCTCCCCATGTTTCCCCTGTGAGCTGGGATGTAATACCGAAGAGAACCTGGAGGCCTTTCTGTGGTGGGACTTAGGGTGAGAAGGTGAATGGCCGAATGTCACAGTGGAAAATGAAGGCTGGAATGATGTCTGGATGGAATCAGCCTGACTCCAAGTTGTTGGTATGCTTCTAAATTCTGCTTCTTTATTTATTTATTTTTTTCTTTCTTTTTTTAAATTTATTTCTTTATTGGGGAATTAATGTTTTACATTCAACAGTAAATACAATAATTTGTACATGCATAACATTCCTCAGTTTCCCATTTAACAATACAACCCCCACTATGTCATTTATCATCCTTCATGGACCTGTATTCTCCCCACCTACCCACCCCAGAGTCTTTTACTTTGGTGCAATACACCGAAGTAAAAGATCGTGATCTCACTCTCAGGCAGAAGTTGAAAAACAAGATCAGAAAAGAAAACACAAGTAGAACCTGAAATGGAATTGGCGTATTGCACCAAAGTAAATTCAGCTTCTAAGACCCCTTCTGTTTCATTGGTTTAATCCCCCCTGTTTAACACTGTATTCTATTTACATAATCACTGTTAACTAAGCACCGCCCTGCCTCCAGGGCATTGGTTTAATCCTCACTGTTTTGCACACTTTTTCCTCCTCCCCACCCCATATCCTACATACATCCTCTTCCTGACACTTCCGCCTCAGGATATATAAGGACAGGATTGTGATTAGAGATAACTTAGATTGCGCTGCATTCCACATGAATAAAGACTGAACTGTGTACCACTCAGCCATGAGTCCCTGGTCGTCTCTCTCTCCTACCCGTGAAGCTAGCCCAGCCTGGCACCAAGTGCCTTCATCTTTTGTATGTGACTCCCATGAAGAAGTGAGATAGGAAGGAAAGAAGTGGGAGCAGGAGAAAGCCAGACATTATTCAAGATTCTTTATGAATTAGCTTTACTTAAGACATTCCCATGAAGTTGAATCATTAGCTTCATTGCCCCACCCCTGACCCCCCACCCCCATAGTTATATAGCTGCTAAGGTGCAGGACTGAGATTCTTCCCCCAGACAAATCTCTTGACAATACCACCCCTCACCCCCTAAACACACCATTCTCATTCAAAACACTTTCTGGGTTGGTTTTGTACCATCAGATGTACAGAGATGCAGTTGTATGTTGGGTGAAGCTCTGAGGATGAGCTTTTCAAATTTCCAAGGATGAGGTATTCTTTTTCAAGTCACTTTCCCCAGAACTTTAATCATTATTTTACTACTTGGAATCTCTCGTTTTCTCTACACTCATCTAGTAAGAGCTTTTTAATAGTAGAAGGACGTCTTGCTTTTTAAAAAAAAAAAATTATTTATTTATTTATTCCCTTTTGTTGCTCTTGTTGTTTTATTGTTGTAGTTACTGACGTTGTTGTTGGATGGGACAGAGAGAAATGGAGAGAGGAGGGGAAGACAGAGAGGGGGAGAGAAAGACAGACACCTGCAGACCTACTTCACTGCCTTTGAAGTGAATCCCCTGCAAGTGGGGAGCTGGGGCTTGAACCAGGATCCACATGCTGGTCCTTGTGCTTTGCGCCACCTGTGCTTAACCTACTGAGCTACAGCCCGACTCCCGGAAGTCTTGCTTTTAAAGAGGATTTTACTACTCAAAATGTGGTACCTAAACTATCAATATTGGCAGAATCTGGGTCAACAAGATAGCTGCTTTAGTCCATATGTGCTAGCCAGATTTGGGTACAGTCACCATTGCATTGAAGGAATTTCAGTGCTGCCTTATTCCCTCCCACCCTACTTCTGCTTCTTTATCTGAAAAAGAAAGGAAGGGGCCAGTGGTGGGACACTTGATTAAATGCACATGTTACCATGTATAAGGACAAGGGGTCAAGGCCCTCACCTCAAACTGTAGGAGAATCTTCACAAAGGTTGAGGCAGCGCTGCTGCAGGTTTCCTTCTCTCTCTCTCTCTCTCTCTCTCTCCCTTCCTCTCTCCATTTCCTTTCCTTTGAAATTTCTCTGTCTCTATCCAAACAACAAATAAATATTAAATTTTTAAAAAGAAAGAAGGGAGGGAGACAGGAAGGAAGAAAACCTGTATACAGTGCTTCAGAATAAGTGAGCAGATGTTTATGGAGTTGAGGTGCCCTGTGTACCATCATGACATTTTCTGCTTCCAACTTTTTTTCCCTTAAAAAAAAATTACCTCTTCGAAAGTGAGCACACTATAGAATCTGTTCTCTGAGAGAAAGGAAATACCTCTAAAGAATTAATCAGGGAGTCGGGAGGTAGCGCAGCAGGTTAAGTGCATGTGGCACAAAGCACAAGGATAAGGATCCTGGTTCCAGCCCCTGGCTCCCCATCTGCAGGGGAGTCGCTTCACAAGCGGTGAGGCAGGTCTGCGGGTATCTATCTTTCTCTCCCCCTCTCTGTCTTCCCCTCCTCTCTCCATTTCTCTCTGTCCTATCCAACAATAACAACAATAATAATTACAACAATAAAACAACAAGGGCAACAACAGGGAATAAGTAAATAAATTAATTTTAAAAATTAATCCTATTGATTATAACCTGTCCAGATATCACAGGCAGAATGGTTGCCATACAGCTGAGTAGTTAAAATCAATCGAAGTTAAAAAGTTGTTTTTTTCCTTCACGTCACATTTCAAATGCTTAATGGCCACATATGTTAAGTGGCCACAGTAATGGACAGAGCTGGCACTAGAATATTTACATCCTTGTGAAACAGCCTATTGCACAGTGCTACTTTGATCTTTTCTATTTATCCCGGGGTTTTGTTCACCCAAAGTCCAACTGTTCACACAGTATGAATTCAATGAATGTTCTTATACTTAAATTCTTTCTTTTTATAGTTTATTTATTTATTAATTAAAGGGATAGGAGAGAGAGAGAAAGAGAGAGAGAGAGAGAGAAAGAGAGAGAGAGAGAAAGAGAGAGAAAGAAAGAACCAGACATCACTCTGGTACATGTACTGCTGGGGATTGAACTCAAGACCTCATGCTTGAGAGACCAACGTTTTATCCACTGTGCCACCTCCTGGACCACTCTACTTAAATTGTTTTTTAAAAAATATATCTGTTTATTTGTTTATTTATTTTCCCTTTTGTTGCCCATGTTATTTTTCATTGTTGTTGTAGTTATTGATGTCGTTGTTGTTGAATAGGACAGAGAGAAATGGAGAGAAGAAGGGAAGACGGAGAGGGGGAGAGAAAGATAGACACCTGCAGACCTGCTTCACTACCTGTGAAACGACTCCCCTGCAGGTGGGGAGCCAGAGCCGGGATCCTTACATGGGTCTTTGTGCTTTGTGCCACATGCGCTTAACCCACTGCACTACCGCCTGACTCCCTCTACTTAAATTCTTTACCTTCACTTACTGGAAAGGAAAACTGACAGTCTCAGTGTCTGCTATCTAATTCCCACTGCCTTCTTAGGAGACAGTGACCTTGGCTGAGCCCTCCCCCTTCTCCCTTGTTTTTCTTCTCAACAGGTTTAGAGAGGAAAAGGACTAAGAGCACCGAAAATCTTAAATGCTATTTAAAATTTCTTTTTCCACTGATAAATTGTCAACCAGTTATGTGGCCATCTTATTTGCATTTCCCAAGGACTCTACTAGGATTAAAACTGCAAATCCCAGGTCAGGAGAATCCCCCTCAAGAAAGTCCCAGGCCAATCAGGTACCTTATGGTTATAAACTCTGAGGACCTTGTGCAAACCTGAGGACTGGGCATTAAGAACCCCAAAGGAGTGTGGCTGCATGCTCGGGTTCTAGAATGCGGAAAGGCAGGATTCTAACGCAGAAGCTTAATTTCTGTGTGAATTTGGGCAAATGGCTTCCTGTCTTGAGACAGTCTTCCCATCTTCAAAGTGAGACAACTAGTAATAGTCTATCTTCTGGGTGTTATTATGAGGGTTAATTCAGCAAAACTATGCACAGTGCCAAACACTTTGAGTAACGTTAATAATGACTAGTCTAGTTGATTGTGAAAGGGAAGACTGTGACCCTGACACTCATGTATTATCCGGAGTATCTGCTATGAGATGACCTGCTAGTGAGCTACAAAGCACTACATCCTCCCAAACTTCCACAACCCTTACTGCAGAGTCACAGCTAACAAAGAACAGTTCAGACTGGTTAAAGAGCACATTTCAACTCTCTGTGCCCCTGCTGGGATAAAGGAACTCTGATGGAGCAAGTTTATTGAAACACAAACTAATCATTCCTGTTGCCAAAGTAGGCTTTTGGCAGAGCCTTGTGAAAAGAGTGGGGGGAGAATGTGCTGAATTGCTGAGACAGCACTGTATTTAGACAATTAAATTTGGAAAAGCAAGACAGTTCCTGTAACTACCTCCCACACCCCCTACTCCAAGAACAAAAGGTTTTGTTGAAAGTATTCATATGGATATTAATACCGACACTTTAATGAACCCCTCAGTAAACTCATCAGCAGTAATTACACCCAGCCCTGGTGCCACCAGTGGGAAGGTACAAAATCCAAAAATTAGTCACTTGTAAGTTAACCCCACTGTCATGTCAAGCAGCCTACACTTGATGACTGATTCACAAAGATTTCTTGACACCTCTGTAGTTAAAGGGGCCAGATCACCATGGGAAGTCTGCAGAAAGGGAAAAGTTCACAGTTACAAAAGAACTACTCCAGTTCTCTAGGAGATGAGAGTTTTGAGGAAACCAGAGGCAAAGCTTTATGGCTAGGTTAACAGCACTGCTACTGTGAAGCTGTAGGAGAGTACTTGTTAGCCAGGCAGGATGGGGAGCATGGAATCTGTTCAGCTGATTTAACCCTCACTAAAATCCTGGGTGAAAGAGGTCTTCCTCAGACCCATTTACAGAGGAGAGAAGTGAGGCTCAGGGGACCTCAAGGTCTTTGATGTTCACTGTTAAAATGTCAGGGCTAAGATTTGAATCTAGTCTCTAAATGAGACTCAAGTCTCACATAAATCGTTATAGAAGAGGAGCCAGGTAGTGGCACACCAGGTTAAGCATATATACTACAGTGCACAAGGACCCAGGTTCAAGCCCCTGGTCCCCACCTGCAGAAGGGAAAGCTTCACACATGGTGAAGCAGAGCTGCAGGCGTCTCTCTCCCTCTGTATCTCCTCCTTGCCTCTCAGTTCCTCTGTCTCTACCCAATTAAAAAATACTTTTAGAAGAAAAAGTTGGGCTTTTCTTCTCACTTTCTAGAGATTGTTTTGTTTTGCTTGGGACTTGATCTTGATCCTCAGGATATAAACCTACAGGGAAAAGACTGATTTCTCTCCCCTATTTTTTTTCTAATTTGTACCCCCAACCCCCAAGTCCAGAGCCCACACACATGGGTCAGACTTCTCATTAACTACTCTATAACTCTGACTGCCGTATTACTGTCTAATCTTTCTCCTTAGTTCCTCCTAGTCGCTTGTTTAGAGAAATCGCATTGTCTGAGAGAGGCCAAAACGAAAGTGAATAAGTAAGGCTTAAAAGAGAAAATAAAAAAGGACAAATGAGAGTGAAGCCAAGAGCACCAAGAAAAGAGCAAAAATAAAAGAAAGGGGAAAGAAATGAGAAAGCAAACAGAGAAAAAGAAAAAGAAAAAAGAAACACAGAGCTAGAAATCAGGCTTTGAAGTCACCCAAATTTGGTCTGAATAGTTGTTTTTACTAACTGTGCAAAAGATACATTTCTGACTCAGTTTCCCCATCTGTAAAATGAGGGCGATACTACCTTTACAGTTAATGTGGGACTCAAACAAATAGTGTCTCTGCTTTCCTGTCACCCACAGTCCTTCAATGCATCGGTCACTTCCTTCTCAAATCTTCTTTACCGCCCTTCCCTTTATCTGACACACTTCAAACTGTCTAAAGCTGAGACATAGACTAAGGCATTTCCATAAAAAATGATCAGCTGAGTCCATGTAACCACTCACGGTGTGTGTAGCATGTATTCATTTTACAATGAGGTCTAGGGCAGTCAGAATAGCTCACTTGGGTAATGATGCTGTGTTGGGTAGTATGCCAGCTCCACCACCACCACCACCACCACCCCCCTTCTGTCTCTAAACCTGCTTAACTAAGCACCGGTATGCCTGTATGGGATTGGTTTGATCCCACTCAAAGCTGTGGTCTATTTACATAATTCACTAACTAAGCACCACCCTCCCTCCAGGGCATTGGTGGTTCAGTGGTAGAATTCTCGCCTGCTCTGGCCCCTCTCCTTGTCACACCCTGATTTTCACCAGTCACTTTTCTCTCCACCCTCTCTACATCACATCCTGTTCACACCCTACTTGGAAAGTATATATAAGGACAGGATTGTTCGTTTTAGTTTAGTATTAGTTTAGTTTAGCTTGGCTTAGATTGTGCTGCGTTCTACATGAATAAAGAGATACTGCCTACAGCTCAGCCATGAGTCCCGGGTCGTCCGTCTCCCATCACTGAAGTTAGTCTGGCAATGCTGTTTGACCACCATGCATGAGATCCAGGTCATGTGTGGCTCCCAGCACACTGAGCTAAGCTTCAGTTTTGTAGTTTCTCATTCTGTTTTGCCTCTCTGCCTCTATTTAAACAAATAGGCAAACAAAATACATTGAGGCCCAGAGATAAACCATATAAACTTAGACTACCTAGCACATTTTTGTTCTAGTCAGAATTCAGCTACAGATCTGTCTAATTAATTTCACACTTGAGGAAATATATAGATATAGATATAGATATAGATATAGATATAGATATAGATATTTGAGGAAATATATATATTTGGGGAGGGAGAGGCAAGCTTTCTGGCAGACTGGGATTTTACAGTTCCTTTCTTGAGCAGCTCTGCTGGGGGAGGGGTGAGCTGTTAAAAAAATTACTCAGATTATGTTAATGAGCAACTGAGTGCTGGAGTTTCTCTGAGGAAAGACAGTGAACAAAAGTCCTGGCCTGGTCTGGCAGCCTCTAACTGTGATCATTATCATAGCTCCACAGTTAATATCACCAAGGAGCTCTTGGCTCAAATAAATTAACATGGTTGCCTCCTCCACAGGAGAAGTGGGGCTAATAGAACTTAACCATCTGTGGAAAATTGATTCTGTACTTACTGATAAAGTGCTTCATGACTGTTTGATGTTGAGTCGTGTAAGTGAAAAGCCACAGTGAGTACTGGTTGAGCCCAAGGAGACTCTCCAGTACATTGAGATTCTCAAAAAACTTGATGTTGGTTCCACAGAGGGGAGTCTGGGTCCAGGATCCATTTATCATACGGTTGGAAAGCTGAGAGAGTGCTTAACTTCTGACTACTCAAAAGAACCACTACCAAAACAGAAAAAACATTCTACTGGATGGGAAAAGGTATTTTATAAGCTATAGATCAGACAGAGGGTCAGTAACCAAAATATATAAAGAGTTCATAAAACTAACAACAATAACAAAAAAAAACATTAAAAATGGAGACAGGACATGAATATAATTATTACTAATGAAGCTATCCAGATGGCTAATAGACATATATCAAAAGCAAAGGACTCTGGGGAAGAAAAAGAGGGAGGGGGGTCTTGGCCACTCTCATGTAAAATGGAATTGAAAATTATATCCAAACAGAGGTGTTGGATAGATATAAAAGGAAAATTGAAAAAAAAAAAAAACTTTTGAAACTAGTGATTTAGTAATGGTTGACAAGATTATAAAAATCACAAGGAAATTGTTCGACATCAAAAAAGAAAGACCTTGATAAAGAATCCTTCCTGCATTAAGTACTTAGCAAACATGAGGTTCCTTCCTCTATAGTACTTCCTTTTGGGGAAAGAGAGGGAAACTGAAATCCCCACAGATAGAAAAACTCATTTGCATCCTTGCCTTAGGGAAATGACAATCTTCTAACTCTAGGTGATTTATTTGGGTAGGTAAATCACTGTGATTGGTGGTGTGAGTGGAAAGTGTTTTACCCAGCTGGTCTTTTACGTGATTCACAGGCATGTTATTACTAAAATCTGTCTTTCAAGAGCCAGCAAAATAGCTCACTTGCATACTGTGCTGCTTTGCCATGTGCAAGACTTAGATGTGTGCTGGCCCCTACTGCACTGAACAAAGCTTCAGTGCTGTGGTCCCTTTCACGCTCTCCCTCCGCCCCTCTTCCTCGCTATCTAAAGTAATATAATAATACTAATATGAAAAAGACAATAAAAATCTGTGTTTTTTTCCCTCTTGCCAAAGCCCTCTTTTTGGAGTGGTAACTCTATACCAGGCACTGTACAAAACATTTTTCCAAGTTATCCTGTTTAACAACAATAATAGATGAATTTTCTCATCTGTTTTCTAGCAGCTCAGTAGAAAAGGTATAATGATAACCTCTCCTTTAAAGTAAGGCAATCAGTATGTAGAAAAGTAAAGAAACAGGTCTACCGTTGTAGATCAATGAGTGTTAAAACTGAGAGGTTTAGAGAGCCGGCGGTAGTGAACTGGGTTAAGCGCACATAGTACAAAGCACAAGGACCCATTCCAGGATCTCGGTTCAAGCCCCCAGCTCCCCACCTGCAGTGTGTGTGTATGTGTGTGTGTGGGGGTCGCTCTGCAAGTGGCAAAGCAGGTCTCCAGGTGTCTCTCTGTCTCTCTTCCTCTCTATCTCCCCCTTCTCTCTCAATTTCTCTCTCTACTATACAAAAAAAAAAAAGCAGGTTTGTTCTGATAGCAACATGCTTTAGCATGACTGTGGTTGAGAAACCTTTCTTAGATCAGTATACAAACCTCCAGCTGACTAGATTGGGTAGCTGACTTAGGCTGGGTATCTAATCTATTTGAGAGATCTATCACTTCTTGGAGCCCAATGAACTACCACTCTTACCCTTTAGAAGCAGGTTCAGAGCTCCATTCAAAAATCATTGGCTCGGAGTCAGGCAGTAGTGCAGCGGGTTAAACACAGGTGGCACAAAGCGCAAGGACTGGCATAAGGATCCCGGTTCAAGCCCCAGATCCCCACCTGCAGGAGGGTCACCTCACAGACAGTGAAGCAGGTCTGCAGGTGTCTATCTTTCTCTCCCCCTCTCTGGCTTCCCCTCCTCTCTCCATTTCTCTCTGTCCTAGCCAACAACGACAACAATAATAACTACAGCAATAAAACAACAAGGGCAACAAAAGGAAATAGATAAATATTTAAAAAAACAAAGCAAAAAAAACCACAAAAATCATTGGCTATCTTACATGGCATCCATAAGCTTGTCTGAAAATGAAACTCATCTAAATAAAAATTTCCAAGGGAATAATACCTCTCTTCCTTCACCTAGTCTGACTCCTCATCTTGTTGACCCAGCAATCCTTTTTTACTCACAAAGCTTCCTGGAACCCAGTAGTACTTGCTTTGAATCTCCACTGTGACCTATCTTATCTCTACTTTATCCTTCTCTCAAAACGTCAAACTCCTTAGTTTAGCAACTGAGGTACTTTGTGACCTCTACTATTTTCTATATATGGAATACAGTGCTCTTTTCGCCTCATTTATGTTGTGCCCTCAAGTGAGAAGTTACTCTTCCAGGCTTCTCCATCCAAGATCCCATGTTTCCCTCAAGAGCCAACTATTATTTCAATGAAGCCCTCTCTAAGAGTTTTGTCTGTTCACTACTCACCCCCACCTCTACCCCAGTAAGAATTAACTAGTCTTTTCCTAGAACCTTGCAGGTACTTCTGGGGCAGAGGAAAGAGGACAGTCCTGAAACGTACCATACTACACAGTCTTTTTCTTTTACATGAAACTGTTCTTCTGGAGGTCATGGGGAAAGGTGACTCAAGCAACAACCAATATAGCTACCAACCACTAGTCCTCATCTTTCCAGTTTTAGATTAAATGTCCGTTGGAGAAGTCATCTCAAATCTTTCATGTTGATGATATCTCCTTTTAAACCCCATACATCACCATCCTACTACCCAACTGGAACTTCAGCTGTCAGAGAGATCTTATAGTTAGCATTCTAACTGTGCTGTTGGATGCTGGACTTCACTGTTTGCTTAGTAATTTATGAGCTTTGGAGTCTTGGGCATTTCATTTCTCTGAATCTCTGTTTCCTCATCTATAAAATGTGATGAAAAGTAAGAGGATAATACTCAAAATTAAGCAATGTGTGTGGGGCTGGGTGGTGGCACACCTAGTTGAGTGCACATATTACAATTCCCAAGGGCCTAAGTTCAGGCCCCCAGTCCCCACCTGTAGGGGGAAAGCTTCACAAGTGGTGAAGCAGGTCTGCAGGTGTCTCTCTTCTTCTCTGTCTCCTCCTTCCCTCTTGATATCTGGATTTCTCTATCAATTAATGATAATAAAAAAAAATTAAAAAGATTTAGAAAAATGTTTGTGATGCACTTAGTACCGAGACAGGCACAGAAAATGCATTTGAAGTGACTATATTTTTCCCTCTTATGTTTTCATTGCAAAATAAAATTCATGTTTTTGTCCTTTTCATTGTTAATTTTCCAAGGCCTAGCAGCATATGATATAAATGAATGAATAAATATTAGAGTGGCTTGAACAATGGAAGAGGCAAACTTCTAGAATCATCTCTAACCTGGAGACCTCCAGCATTAAGGGGAAATAACTCAGTACTGGAACTCAAGTCACCTGCTTGCAGCTGAATCTTCACTCTGTCACTGACTTTAAAACCAATGCCGGGAGTCAGGTGGTAGTGTAGCAGGTTAAGCGCACATGGTGCGAAGCGCAAGGACTGGCTTAAGGATCTGGGTTTGAGCCCCCAGCTCCCCACCTGCATGGGAGTTGCTTAACAAGCGGTGAAGCAAGTGTCTATCTTTCTCTCCTCCTCTCTGTCTTCCCCTCCTCTTTCCATTTCTCTCTGCCCCATCTAACAATGACATCAATAACAACAACAATAAAAAAAAAACAAGGGCAACAAAAGTGAAAATAAGTAAATATTAATAAATTTAGAAAAAAAAGAAAAGAAAACCAATGCCAGTTGTTAATCTGAATCATAGCTTCTTTATCTCATGAAGTAGATAATAATTATAACTGCTTTTAAGGGTTGTGAAACTAATGATACTGTTTAAATAATATGGTATTATTATGCAATAATATTAACATAATAAGGATATAATTGGTATACAATTATTTTAATAGCTACTACTATACTTAGGATAGATAGTTCTGTTTTGCGTCACATGGCATGATAATTAGTGTCTCTCTGTCTTCCTTTATCAACTGTGAATTCCTTTGTAAGATGTGTGTCTGCCTCATCTTTGGGTATCTTATAGCTAATACAGATGATAGATGTCAGTGAATTTATCATTGATAAATTGTGTTTTTTAGGGTAGGTGTCTTTATTCTACATGTAAAGATATAGATCATAAGTGTTTTACCAAGATAACACCACTTCCATAATAATTCTGCTGATTGTTTGAGTACTGATAGGCCAGCATGAGGCTTCTATTAAGCTCTTTATTCAGTGACAAGAAAGTTCTTTGTTGGTAGCATTGCTCACCCAGTTAATCTACCCTGTTGGAGGAGTTCTAGGCTGCCCTGGAGATGATCCAGTAAATATGTTAAGATTTAACAGTTTCAATGCAATCCCTGTCAAGATCCCAATACCATTCTTCAAGCAAATTGAACAACTTGTCCAAAAATGTGTGTGGACCCACAAGAAAATACACACACAATTGTCAAAGTGCTTCTGAGAAAAAAGGAAAATTATAGAAGTATCACTCCCCATGCAATAGTTATCAAAACAGAGTGGAAAATGGACACTTGAATCAATGGAACAGAATTAAAAGTCCAGAAACGAACCCACACATCCATACATATACAACCACATAATATATGATTAAGGGCCCAAAACCATTCAATGGGGATTAAAAAAAGATATCTTCAACAAATGGTGCTGGGAAAATTGGACAGCCACATGTATAAAAGTGAAACTAGACCACCACCTAACTGTATGCCAAAGTAAAATCAAAATAAATTAAATATCTGCATATTAGCCCAGAAACTCTAAAATTTATAGAATAAATTTTTTGATGAAACTTTGTAGGAACTTCACATTAAAGATATATTTGAAGACTTAACTCATGTGGAATGAAAACAAGAGTAAATAAGTGGGATTACATGAAACTCAAACTTCTACACATTAAAAGTAAGCTATACAAGGATAACCAGGCAACCCAGTAAATGGGAGAAGACATTTGCACACCATACATTTGATAATTGACTTTATAGAATATCTATACAGAATTGGTACAGATCTACAAAAGAAACAAAAACAACCCAATATAAAAAGTGTACCAAAGAATTAAAAAAAATTTTTTTTGTCTAAAGAAGAGATGTGCATGGTTCACAGATACATGAAGAAATGCTCCACTTTACTTCTCATTAGAAACAATTAAAACTGCACTGAGATACCATCTCACACCTGGGAGAATAGGTTACATCAACAAACCAAGAAATGACAAGTTTTGGCAAGGTTGCGGGGGAAAAAAAGGAACTCAGTGGGAATGCAAACCAGGAAGACTCCTTTGGAGTGTCCTTAAACAAATAAAAGTGGAATTACCTTATGATCCAATGATACTAGTCTTAAGCATGTAGCCAAAGGACACTGAAACACTAATTAGAAGGGATATTTGCATCCCTATGTTCATAGTTCTATTATTCACAATAGCCAAAGGTTGTAAGCAGCCTAAATTCCCATCAACAGCTGACTGTCTAAAGAAGTTATAGGGTATATACTCCATGGAATACTACTGTATTCAATATAAAAAAAAAGATGGTATTGCTTCATTTGGGACAAATTTGGATGGAACTAGAAGTGATTATGCTCAGAGAAGTAAGTGAAGATGAAAGACAACTCCTAGATGGTTACACTCATATCTGGAACCTATAGATCTGGTTTCCATGAACTTACAAAAAAAAAAAAACAAACAGAAGTAAGCGAACCATTTTTAAGACCTGTGAGAGCTCTGGTGGTTCTCTTTGGGAGGTGGTGGGAGGGTGGGGATACAGAGCTTTGGTGGTAGATGTGGTGTGGAACTATATACTGTAATCTTGCAGTCTTATAGCCTGCCATTAGTCACAGTAAAAAATAAATAAAATAAAAATGGTATTGTGTTCTTTGGAATGGATGCATCTGGAGGTGATTATGTTTAGTGAAATAAGTAAAGAGATGAAAGACAACTAGTGGATGGCTTCAGTCATATGAGGAGTCTAGAAATCTAATACCCTGGACTTAAAGGAAAAAAAAAAAAGAAGAACAAGCAGCAAGCAAACTGTTCTAAGACTTGTGAGAAATATGATGGTTATCTTTGGGAGGTGAGAAGGTGGGGATACAGAACTATGGTGATGCATGTGGTGTAAAACAATATTTTGTAATCTTCTAAGCTTGTGCCATAATATTAACAACAAAACAAAATAAAACAAACAAACAAACAAAGGAAACATCTAGATAATCATTCTAACCTTACCACTTCAGTTCTGGATCCCAGCCCAAATCAGTGAAACTGGAAACTTGCTGAGTTAACGTTCTCCCTCTTCTGCCATCACACAGATCCAGCATCGCATGCTAAAGTAAAGTTGATAACAGCTTTTCACTTTTTTTTGTGAATTTTAGTTCTCTTTGACTTCTGGAACCTACCACATGAATACACATCATGATTTTGGATTATGTCCAATACCATATGTGCTGTTATATAACCATACATTTGTGGAGCACTTCACATTAATTTTCATTTTTTAATATTTTTTAAATTTTATTTATTTGATTTAATAGGAAAGCGATGAATTGAGAGAGGGAGAGGAAATAGGACGAGAGAAAAAGCTTCAATGCTTGTGAAGCTGCCCACATGTAGGCAGGAACTGGGGCTTGAACCTGAGTACTTGTGCATGGTAATTGTGCACTCAACTGGGTACAACACAACCCAGGCACTAATTTTCATTTTTTAAAGACTTACTTTACTTAATTCATGAGAAAAAGAAGAGAGACAGAGAGATAGAAAGAGACACAGAGAGAGAGACAGACCAGAACATTGTCCTGTCAATCACAGTGACGGGGGTTAAACCTGATTCTTAGATATGAACTCTGAGTTACTTTCCGGGTCATCACATTCATTGTCATTCTTTTTTTTCTTTTTAGTTTGTATTTATAAAATGGAAACAGTGACAAGACCATAAAATAAGAGGGATACAATTCCACACAATTCCCACCAGCAGAACTCTGTATCTCATCCCCTCCCCTGATAGCTTTCCAGTTCTTTATCCCTCTGGGAGCATGGACCCAGGGTCATTATGGGATGCAGAAGGTGGAAGGCCTGGCTTCTGTAATTGCTTCCCCACTGAGCATGGGCTTGGCAGGTTGATCCATACTCCCAGCCTGCCTCTCTCTTTCCCTAGTAGGGTGGGGATCTGGGGCTCCAGAACATACTGTTGGGGTTGTCTGCCCTGGGAAGTCTGGTTGGCTTCATGATAGCATCTGGCACCTGGTGGCTGAAAAAGAGTTAAGATAGAAAGCAGAGCAAATTGTTGCCTAATATCTGTGTGCTGTGATAGCTACTTACCCTCCAAACAGGATATTGAAATTGAACACTTAGAACATCAAGAGGAAGCCAGCAGTAGGAAGCTACTTACATCATAGCAAAACTGCAACTATAACCATCCATTGCCAACTGTTGCTAGCTACCTACCGTTTATTATGAAGCTTATCATAGACCAAGGTCCTTTAAGCTACTATGCCCTTTGAGATAAGTATTACCAAATTTAATTAATGATACTACCAATTGACAAACGCAAATACATAAAAGAAAATGAGCTTATTGCCTGAGGAAAAATTGCTTGAGGAGAAAGTTATATCACTCATGAAACAAACTTATCTGATCAGAAATTGAAAAGGTTGTGTGATAATGGCAAAAATAAATGAAATTACCATGTAACTGTGGCAAGAATTGTATGTTCAAATCTCTGGCTGGCTCATTAGAGGGATTAAAAAAAAAATTTTTGTTGTTGGATAGGACAAAGAGAAATGGAGAGAGGAGGGGAAGACTGAGAGGAAGAGAGAAAGATAGACACCTGCAGACCTGCTTCACCGCCTGTGAAGCGACTCCCCTGCAGGTGGGGAGCCGGGGTTCGAACACGGATCCTTATGCTGGTCCTTGTGCTTTGCGCCACCTGCGCTTAGCCCGCTGCACTACCGCCCGACTCCCATTAGAGGGATTTTTTAAGATTATATTTTTTGAGTGTGATTATACTAGTGCAATCACACATTCTGTGCACAGATTTTTGTTTTGTTTCAGTTGAAGAAATGTTATTTTTACAAGACTGTTTACATTTTAGGGATCTAAACTCATATCATTCAATATATATATCAGCATAATTCTCAGAGCACACAGTTCTTAATGAGATCTGAGGGATGCATTGGATCCACCTTCTCGTGGTGCATCCCGTGAGTACCCATTTATTGGGGAAACTGACGATCCTTCCTAGCCGACTGAATCCACATGGATCCCAGTCACTTTCAAAACCAGCAACAAGCAGCTCCTGACAGCTTTCAACCTGACGCTGTTGACTGGCTACGGAAGAAGGGCAAACGCTAGAAGAAGAATGAGATCTGAAATATACCATCTACACACATTCTAAGACAAAAACAAGTTTGGTGGGTCCAGATGGCATTTAAGTTTGTATGTATAAGCTTGGTAATAGTTTTCAAAAAAAAAGTTTTCTTTATCAAGTTTAGAGAAAGGGAGATTAAGATTTAGATACAAAATTAAATTTTAACTATCTCAAAATTAGAAGAAGAAATTATATTCAAAGTCAGACATCTAATCCAAAAAAATATATTTACCCATTTTATTTTTTAAATAAAAGTGTGTACTGTGGAAACACCAAGAAAAGATTAACTGTAAATAAGGAGAGGTGGTTTCAGAAAGGTGGTGGCATCAGAACTGCGTTTTGGGGCTTGAGGAGAACTTGCCCAAAAAAGGAAATAAGAAAAGACAGGGGGGTCTGGCGATAGTGCAGCGGGTTAAGCCGATGTGGCGCAAAGTACAAGGACTGGCATAAGGATCCCTGTTTGAGTCCCTGGCTCCCCACCATCAGGGGAGTCGCTTCACAGGAGGTGAAGCAGGTCTGTAGGTGTTTATCAGGGAGTCGCGCGCAGTAGCTCAGCGGGTTAAGTGCACATGACGTGAAGCACAAGGACCGGCATAAGGATCCTGGTTCCAGGCCCCGGCTCTCCACCTGCAGGGAAGTCGCTTCACAGGCAGTGAAGCAATTCTCCAGGTGTCTATCTTTCTCTCCCCCTCTCTGTCTTCCCCTTCTCTCTCCATTTCTCTCTGTCCTATCCAACAATGACTACATCAAAAACAACAATAATAAACTACAACAATAAAACAACAGGGGCAACAAAAGGGAATAAATAAATAAATATTAAAAAAAGAAAAAGAAAAGACAGTCTACATAGTGGACTAGCACAAAGCCTGCACCCAGAAGACTTGAGTATATCAGTATATTGAGGAGAAAGAGAGATGATGTGATAAAGACATGTCAAGGGGACTGGTGTTGTCCTGGACTCTCTCTACTGATAAATGAAAAGGTTGCACTCTAAGGTAATATAATTAATAAGAGTACAGTTGACAATGTGCTTCCACATCCATGACTCTGATCTAATTGCAACACTTGTCATTGTCATTATTGTTGGAGAACAGGAAACTAAGATTAAGCCAACTGAAGAGTTCTGTCTAATGTTTCTCAGTTGGAAAACCCTCACAGGGAGGGTAACATAAAGCTGATAAACAGACAAAACAAAATAAAGAATTAAGCCAGCTGACAATAAGAACTACAATCAACTGAAGGAAAGAAAGTGGAGTTAAGAGAAAAGGTAGGAGATAATCAAAAGTGCTTGACTTCATTTGTAAAATAATAATAATAATATGAATACAGAAAAGATCATTCTTTTCATGATTGGACAAAGGATTCTACAGAACATTTAAAATTTGTCCAAATTATCCAGTAGTATGCAAAATACTTTCTAGAAGTCAAGGAATCAGAAAAGACTAGAAAACTACTTGCTTCTGAACCTACTAGAGACAGTGAAGGCAAGTAGAAATTATAGAGAGTTGCATCCCATTCGACCCCCAGAGAAAATAACACAACAGCACTCCACTGGATCAAATAGTTTATAAAAGGGCCTCACTCCCTTAGAAACTTTTTCATGGGGAGTCAGGAGGTAGCGCAGCAGATTAAGCACACGTGGCATGAAGTGCAAGGACTGGCTCAAGGATCCTGGTTCAAGCCCCCAGCTCTCCACCTGCAGGGGAATCACCTCACAGGTGGTGAGGCAGGTCTGCAGGTGTCTGCCTTTCTTTCCCCCTCTCTGTCTTCCCCTCCTCTCTCCATTTCTCTCTGTCCTATCTAACAATGATGACATTAACAACAACAACAACAATGAAAAAACAACAAAGGCAACAAAAGGGAAAATAAATAAATAAAATAAAATGAAAAAATTTCACAGATTGCCTTAGGAACAGTCAAAAGAATTCTAATATGTCATAAATTTACATCTTGTTTTCTAACCATTGGAACTATCATTTTAATTAATTAATTAATTAATTTTTTAACTTTATGGGCAGGAGTAATGGATTATAGCATACTTGCTGGCACATAGGTACACCTGCTTATCTCCCATTGATCGTGTCTGCAAAACACTCTCATCCCCAACTTAAGTCTTTTTTCAGCATCATGCATCAGACCCCCACACCCCTCTATCTCTCCTCTTCCGTTCATAGAATCTTTTGATTTGTTGCAATATACCACACCCAGGCTAAGTTTTACCTTATATTTTCCCTTTGTCTTTGTTTCTAAATCACTTCTTTGGTCATCAATCTCATTAGCTCTCAGGAGGAGAGGAGGGATACCATCCCTTCAGAGAAGCCATATAGATCTCTAAAAAAAAAAAAAAAAAAACTTGGCTCTAAAGTCTGATTTCTTCTTCTCCTCCTCCTCCTCCTTCTTATAATTATTATTATTATCATCATCATCATCATCATCCCTTATTTTTCCTCTTCTTTCTCTTCTCCTCCCCTTTCCCCTTCCCCCTCCCCTTCTTTTTTAAAAAAATATTTTATTTATTTTCCCTTTTGTTGCCCTTGTTGTTTTTCTTATTGTTGTTGATGATGTCATCATTGTTAGATAGGACAAAGAGAAATGGAGAGAGGAGGGGAAGACAGAGAGGGGGAGAGAAAGATAGACACCTGCAGATCTGCTTCACTGCCTGTGAAGCGACTCCCCTGCAGGTGGGGAGCTGGGGGCTCGAACCAGGATCCTTATGAAGGTCCTTGCACTTTGTGCCACCTGTGCTTAACCCACTGAGGTACCACCTGACCCCCCCTCCACCATCTTCTTTCTTCTCCTTTCTCTCTTTTTTCTTCTAATCCTCCTCTTCCACTTAGACAACTGCTATTGGTCTCCTGTTCTGGAGGAAAGGCTGAATAAGAGAATGATGCAAGGAAAAACTTTCCCTCATCAAGTTGGTTCTTAGGGAAGATGCCTAAGGTAACTATTAATGTTACATTAATTGAACAAACAGGCCATTAGATGAGGTACTTCTAATTCTTTGGCAGCCAATGTAAATAAACCCAAACCTAAACAGATAAATACCTCAAGCCTAAGAAATGGAAACTTAAAGTATAACAGCCAGATAGGCTTTCCCCCAAAAAGGCAAATGCTGAAGCTATAGCCAGTCAACCTCTTTATTTTTGCTTCTAGTTCCCATTGGTAGAGCTTCCTCACTAGTGCTCATTAGACCTTGTCTGTTCGAATAAATAGCTCGCCCTCCAGCTTCATGTGTGAGGCATGTTTCATCTATGCAGGATTTCACCATCCTAAGAAGACTGTTTTATTCGGAGAGAGAGCAAGCGGGAAGATAGTACAGCCCCAGAGCTTCCCCTGTGCTGTGGTAGTATACCTATGTGGTAGCAGGGCTCAAACCTGGGCTTCATGCATGGCAAAGCACTTACCTCCCCAATGATCTCTCCAGCTCTTACATAAAGTCTTAAAATTCTAATATTTGAAGAAATGTGGAATTGTAAACCTGTGGCAAAAATATTTCCATAAATCAACATCTCCTCCATAAAGTGATAATGGCACTTAAAAAGAGGACCCCCCCAACAGTATTAAAACTAAAAATTCCAATGTTTCAGTTTATTTTTTTTAACATTAACATCTTATATCCATGTAGTACCTCGTGAAAACAAATAAGTATTACAAAATTTAATTCAAGTCATAATTTGTATTAGGTTTCATTTTTTAAATCTGTGAATTTTGTGTGTTTTTATTGACGCATAATGATGGTTCTTTTAACATCATAAAGAATACTATCACAATGGAATATTACTCAGCTATTAAAAATCGTGAATTCACCTTCTTCAATCAGTTTTGCATGGACCTTGAAGGAATCATGCTAAGTGAGATAAGTCAGAAATAAAAGGATGAATATGTGATGATCTCACTCACAGGCAGAAGTTGAAAAACAAGATCAGATCAAAAAGGAAAACACAAAGCAGAAATTGGACTGGAGTTGGTGTATTGCAACAAAGTAAAAGACTCTGGGGTAGGGAGAAGGGTTCAGGTCCTAGAACATGATGGCAGAGGAAGGTCCAGTGGGGGTTGAATTGTTATATGGAAAACCAGTAAATGTTATGCATGTACAAACTATTGCACTTTACTGTTGACTATAAACCATTAATCCCCCATATAGAAATTTTAAAAAAGAATAGTATCACCACTTTATAATTTCCCTGTATTCTGCATATTCATCTCTCCTACTGTCCTCCAAACTCCTGCCAAACACTAATAATTTTACTGTTAAACAACATTTAAATTTATTAGATAATCTTAATTAAACATTTCTATAAGACATGAATATGTTTCCCATAATGAGATTGACACTGCAGAGGTTGGATGACTTACTCAAGATCGCCAAGCTAAAATAAGCTAGTCAAGTCTAACCCCAAAGTCTTTTTCCCCCCAGTGTGGCCACATTTTTCTATTCTCACTGGTAGTGAAGATATTTGAACTTCTATACTGCAATCTTGGTGACTCTTCCCCTTTGGTGTGTGGGTGCATGTGTCATGCGTGCATGCGTGCGTGTTTGTGCATTTGTGTGTGTGTTCCAGATTAAACAGGAAAGTAGGAACTAACCTATTGAGGTTCCCAAGAATTCCCTAATAGGTATTTAAATGGTACCTACAGATGGGTTTCCAAACTGAATTCCCCTCTACCAGCTGCTCCTGCACCTCACTCAAACCAGTTCTGATTTGCAGCTGTAGTCAGAAATACTAATGACCGTGACTAGGATTGGTCATTAATCCTTAATCAACAGCATGAACTCCTAGCCTTGGGTAGCAAACAGGAATTTAGCAGACTACAGATTAAAAGGCCTGTTTTCATTGCACCATCATGAAAACAGAAGGTTTTAGGGTGGTGAGGAATGTGCCTTCATTTTTCTACTCTGCCTTTTTGAGTTGATGTTTTGCCCAATCAGGAAGTATTCCAAGGAAATTGAAGTTATGTGCATTTGTGTATAGTGAGAAGATTTAATTTAATATCTAACCTCCTAGTGATTTGTCTCCTTTTTGTAAAGATAAATAATATTCTAGTACTTATTTACATATATCACATTTCCTTTATCCTTTCAGTCAGTGAAAGTCATCAAGTGGTTCAATCCCTAGAACCATCACCATAAACCAGGACCAAACAGTTCTTCCTCTCTCCTTTTTCTTTCATCTTATTAAAATAAATAAATAAATAAATAAATATTTTTAAAAGAAAGACATCAGGCTCTTTAATATTTGGATTATTGTTTGTAATTCCCAGTGAACATGGGAAAGAAGGTATCTCTGTGTAAGTCTTTATTCTATTACGTTGAATATACACTGAGAGGTTGGATTATTGGATGAAAATGGTGCTTGTATTTCTTATAATCTCTATACTATTTTCCTTAATGGTTGTACCAGTTTCCATTCCACCAGAGTGAACAAACATTCCCATTTTTCCATATCCTTCCCAATACTTGTTATCTTTTGAGAGTGTGTATGTGTGTGTGTGTGTGTTTAATAGTCATATTAACAGTTGTAATGTGATAGCTGAGGTTTTAATTTGCATTTCTGTGGTGACTTGAGATATTGATCATCTTTTCATGTATTTTCTGGTCTTCAGAATTTCTTCTCCTAAAATGCTGGAACACAAACTGGGACCATCAGCTATTGTTTAATTCTATTCCAACACAAGGTACAGCCCCCCACCCCCGATTTATTTTTTTAACATGTAACACCTGGAAATGAACCCTCAAATGTGAAGTCACTGAACAGTCCCTAGTCCTTTTTGTTTTCATTTTTTACTTGGATAGAAAAGAGTACAGAATAAGAGATAGATAGAATGAGAGAAAGAAAGAAAAATAAATAGATAGACAGACAGACAGACTGCAATATCACTTGACTACCCATGGAGCTCCCTTGGTGCCATCCATTATGATCCCCTTGTGCTGGGCTTGAACAAAAGACCTTGCACAAGGTCAGGTATGTAGTCTATTGGTGAGCTCTGTACTGACACAGAAACCTTTCTTTGTTTTAATATAAATAGTTGTGCCATTCAGTTTTCAACTGAAGATAATGTAATTCCTCTAGCTTGTCTAAACAAGCACACACAGACTTGTTTTTCATTTTGATTGAGTATGACAGACACTAATATTTGCCAACAGCTTACTGTCCCACTTTAAATCTTAGAAATTCCTCCTTCCAAGTTTTAACTAGATATTTATTATTTCTCTCTACATAGCAATTATATTTTCCAGTCTCTGCAACAAGGTGTGGTCTTGTGGTGAAGTTATGACCAATGGGACATGTGTGAGATGATCCTTGAAGTTTTAAATTACTTTTCCCAAAAAGAAACTGCTTCTCCTTTGTTTTCTCACTTTCTACAAGTTGGTGGTGGTGAGAAACTATAACCACAGAATGAGGACAGCCTTCTAGAAGAAGGTCAGTCACCAAAATAGGAATAGACTGGGTCTTGAGTGACTTTGAATACTCAAGTCACCAATACTACCCTGGACTTTCGACCAACTCATGGTTCTACATGAGAGAGAAGCAACAATTTTATTATATCAAAGTGAATGTATTTGTCCTGGTGAATAAGAAATCATCTTTTAAATAGAAACATATAATATTTAATGGCTTGTGGAATTGGTGAAATGTAGAAGTATAGATTCAGTTTTTAGAAATGGCTAGATCTGTGCAATCCAGAGATGTATTATCTCTTCTTCTTGGATCTTCTATGAAGTGAAAGTTCTGGTTCCAAAACAACCCCAATGGCTATGATCATGAAAAGCCATTCAAAGACAAACGTGAGTCACATCAAAAGAATGGATGTTCACATCCTGCTTTTTTTATATTCACTTCCACCTACCAGACTCTATGCATGCACTAGATTGGTCAGAATTGTACATGTCCAGAGTTCAGCGACAAAGAAGTCTAGGACATGTAGCTTTGATCTTTACAGAGTTCTCCATGACAAGGTCAGTCACTAGGAGGATGAAACAGATTTTGGGTGTCGTTCTGATATATCAGGCAGAACTAATTTATCACATCCTGAGAATATACATTCATAGAATAGATTCTTCTACTGAGAATTTGTTATGTGTCAAGCTGTGCTTACGTGCTCTGGTCATGGTTAACTATGACATAGTTCTCACCCTCTACTATTTACAGTAGAATCTACTAGGTTGTATGAGGAAAGCCTGGAGTCCCATCGGAAGGCTGAGAGAACACAGACAGGAGGGATCTGAACTTAGTCCTAGAGGAGACATTCTCCATGTGACCTTTTGTGACATTTTTTACTAGGAACTTGGATTCTGAGAATTCTACTCTGTATAGATTTACCTGCAGATCTGAAGATGAGCAATGTTTGCCCTTTCTTTCTTTCTTTCTTTCTTTCTTTCTTTCTTTCTTTCTTTCTTTCTTCTCTCTTTCTCTTCATTTATCTTTCTTTATTTCTCCCTTTTTTTCTTTTATCTTTATTTCACAACTCCTATCCCCAAAGGTCTGTATCCCCATCTGCCCCCCATAGATAACCACTATAGTTCTCCCATGGTCTTAAAAATAGGCTGAGTTTTTTTTTTTTTTTCATCTTTGTATATTCAATTGTCTGTATTCTGCATATGAGTGAAATCATACTGTAGTTGTCCTTCACCTCCTTATTTGATTCACTGTGCATAATCCTCTCCAATTTCATTCACTTTATCCCAAAGGACGCAATGTTATCCCTTTTTATTGCTGCACAATACTCTGATGAGTATGTCCAATAACCTTTTTATCCAGTCATTTGTCAAAGGGCATTTGGTTGTTTCCAGGTTATTACTATTGTGAATAAAAATGATATAGGAAGTCGGGCGGTAGCGCAGCTGGTTCAGCGCACTTGGCACAAAGCACAAGGAATGGCCATAAGGATCCCAGTTTGAGCCCCCGGCTCCCCACCTGCAAGGGAGTCACTTCACAGGTGGTGAAGCAGGTCTGCAGGTGTCTTTCTCTCCCCTCTCTGTCTTCCCTTCCTCTCCCCATTCTTCTCTGTCCTGTCCAACAACGACGTCATCAGTAACAGCCACAATAATAACTACAACAATAAAACAACAAGGGCAATGAAAGGGAATAAATAAATATTAATAAAATAATTTTTAAAACTGCTATAAATTGTCCTTTCATCTACTGCATCCTCAAAAAGTAAAAATAAAACCTTCTAAGAAATAAGGTGATATTTTAGTCCATTCAGTCTCCTTTAACAAAATACCAACACTAAGTAGCTTCTGGACAGCAGAGATTCATTCTGCACAGATCTAGAGGCAGGAAGTCTGACAGAAGATCTTAGCATATCCTTCTGAAGGCCCTATGCTAGGCGACTTCATTTTGCATCCTTGCATGGCTCTTTGGGGCTTTCCCATAGAAGTACTAGTCGCATTCACCAAGGCTATAATTTCATAATACAGTCAACTTCCAAATGGCCCACTTCTTCAACTCATCAGATTAGGATTTCCACTTATGGATTTCAGCAGCATCCATTCAGATCACAACAAGGAGTCAGTTGATATACAAACCCATATAAAATCAGTGTTTCACCTAGAACAAAAGGTTATGCCATTACTTTGTAGTAATTCCAGGTGACCTGCTGTGTGAAGCCTTTGAGAAAAGGCACTCACCCAGGTTATGCAACTAGAAAGGCAGAGTGAGAATGAAGTCTCTCTAGAGTTGACCTCCTAGTTCTAACCACACCAGTTGTCTAGTATACTGGTTGATGTCTGGAGCTCATTTTCTGTGCAGAGCAAAATCCAGACAGCACTTCTGATGTTGAAGATTTTATCTTTGTAGTGTTTTTTACTTAATCTGCACCTTTGGTCCCAGTTTTCTCAAGTCCCCAGGAAAAGACATTTTGGTTCCAGATACATGGCCCTTTAAGATATATGTTTTAGTTTAATTTAATTTTTTTAAATTTTATTAATTTTTTTATTCTCACCAGGCTTATAGCTGGGGTTTGGTGTCTCTGTGACAAAAACACTGCTTCTGGTAATCATTTTCCCCATGTTCTTTTTTTCTACTATCTTTATGATAGAGACTGCCAGACATGGGTTGGTGCTGAAAGTATTCAGTTCTGAGCAGGGATGGAGGGGTGGTGGGAGCTGGAAGGAAGACACAGGGAGGCACTGATGGTAAGCCAGAGGCAGACATTTATTCTGCTGAGGAGCTATCTCAGCCATACGCAGTCCCTTCAGCACAACTCAGCTAGGTTCTGCTGGTCTCTACTTGGCTCCCTCCCTGGGGTTAGCTTCTGGGGCAGCTCCCCTTATCTGCAGCCCTTTCATGTGGTTCTCTCAGACCTCAACTGCAGGGACTTCTCAGTAGCTCTTCATCTGGCAGCTGCTCTCTAGATCAGCACCCTTGATCCAGTCCCAAGGCAGCAGCAGCAGCAGCAGCAGAAGCAGAAGCAGCAGCAGCAATTGCTCTCTGGGTCTACTTCCCTACATCTCAGCCACAGCACCCAATCAAGGTCTTCAAAGTTCTCCAAAGAGCCCCAGAGTCCCTAAGCTTCTCCTAATCCCCTCATTTTTCCCAAGGGCTTCTCCCTGTCCTTTATACATGAGAGGAGAACAGAAGTGGCCTCTTTCTAAGAGGCTAGCTACTGATATGCACAGTATCAGGCATGGCTCCAAAGCTACAGAACATGTTGATTGCCTGGTCATCTACACAGGCACTTGCATTTCCAGAAAAGAAAGCCTGATACTGTGAAGCAGGAAGGCCTGACCAATTTCATCTCCTCCACAGTCAGATAAATTAAGAAGGAGGGTGGGTACAAACAGGAGAGGGAGACACTCGCAGCACTGCCTCACCACTCTTGACATTTCTATCTTGCAATTAGGATATGGGTATTTCAATACAGGTTCTTGCTTATGATAAGATGTGTACTTAATCAGTATATCACTGCCTGGCTTCTAGAAGAGTCTCTTTTTATAGGATTTGAGTGCAGGTTGAAGCTGGAACCAGAGTTTTCTTGAGCCACGCCTACCCCTGTGAGGAAGCCTGCAGATCAATAGGAGCATGCAACATCTGACACCTAGTCTTTCTTCCCATAGGATATTAGCAGCCTTGGATGAGCTCATGTGAATAAGTGCTTTAGGGATTGAGTCAAAATTTCAAACAAGTTAAATCTTGTGCAAGAATCCCACACTCTATCACAGGTGATTCCCTTCTTTGTAAACCAGCTACTGGCATTTGATTCATTCCAACACCTGAACAAGTGGGAATTGATAAGGGATTCCCAAACATATCCACTGCCCCCAAGTTTCCAGAGGTGTCCTGGTGTCACTGACTCTACTGTTTTTTCTGCTTTTACTTGTTATTAAATACACCTTGACTTTCTCTCAAACACTATTAGAATGTTATCTAGGACCTGATCTGAGCTGCTGGTAGGTTCTATCCCCCAGCCCCAGATGACCCTTACCCAGAAGTAAGTTGGTTGCCTCCTTATCATAGTAGACAGACTTTTAGTCTCATAATCTTACCCAGAAAGTATTGTGTTGTTCCCAGAGTCCCTGTTGCCTTGAGACCTAGAATACAATCACTTATAAGTAAGTATAGAAACTAGGAAGAGGTCTAGGAAAAAGCACAAGATGATGAGTTCATCTGTTCAGTGAACCTAAGTCCTAAAAGGATGAAAAGAGTCTTGGCCTGGGAGTCTAAAGCCAGGAGTTGGAGCTGTAGTGATGACAAGGAGGAAGCAGGAGTTTTCTGAATTCTAATATAAATACAGTCTATCTGGAGATCTCTTTGAAAGACACATTTGATTGAGTAGATCACAAATTTATCTGAGATTCTGAATTTCAAACAAGTTCTTGGGAATTGAAGAGTTCTTTCTTCTGTCTTTCTCTCTTCCTCATATTCTTTTGGTCATCTCAGAGGCCTCAAAGCTCTGGGATAACTTTTTCAAATAGAGATAGAGACAGAGAAACAACAGCAGTGAAACTTCCTTTGTAATGGGAGGTGGGATAAACACTTGGCAAAGCAGTCAAAATATCCAAGTGAGCTATTTTTCCCAGTCCTGAAGAGACTCTTTCAAAATCCCCCCCCCCAGCTCCTGCACTCTGTGTATTTCACACTCTTTTGATAAAGATAGTGTCACAAGTGGGTCTAGATACATATTTCTACATGTATCTGCTAAATTCCAAAATAAATGTGGACACTTCTTGGTTATTTATTTCCCACATGTAAATCATTGTTAATTGTGTAAAGTATTGAACAATAAACAATAGCTCTATATTGACAACAAGCTAAAAAATTAAGGACTGCTTTATTTCTTTTTCTCTATTTTTTTTTGGGGGGGTGAATGTTTATTCTCTATCTCAAACTCATTGCAACACAGTAGGTTGTGGTAGGTGACAAGGTAGTGAATTTGGGCTTATTAAGTAGAAGAACAGAATTCATTGTATTGCATATTCTGATGGGGATTTAGAATTTACAATGACTTCAGAAAAAGATCTTCAGACTGCTAACTGGGAGAGAATGAAAACACAGAGTGCCTAAAATTTGGTCCCCTGGGTTTTCCCAAAGGGGCTTTTCCTTCATAATTACTCTGGGGGGCATTGGCCAGATATTAGGAGGAAAGTTCAGCAAATATTTTCCCAAGAAAAAGTCCAGTAAAGGGAGCTGGGTGGTAACACAGCAAGTTAAGCACATGTGGCACAATGTGCAAGGAATAGCCCAAGAATCCTGGATTCAAGCCCCCGGTTCCCCACCTGCAGGGGAGTTGCTTCACAGGCGGTGAATCAGGTCTGCAGGTACTATCTTTCTCTCCCCTCTCTGCCTTCCCCTCCTCTCTCCATTTCTCTGTCTTATCTAACAATGATGTCATCAACAACAACAATAATAACTACAACAACAACAAAAAACAAGGGCAACCAAAAGGGAAAAATAAATATAAATATTTTTTAAAGTCCAGTAAAATCAAGGAGTGAGCTAATGGAACCAAGACATATATTGATTTCTTTAGCAATGGCTCAGCACCTACTGGCCCAGAATACCAGAAGTATAATCCTCTTGGCCCAGGGGACTCAGGAGAAAGGAGCATTTTGTCTTCTGAAACTCAGAGGGCTAGATTAAGACTCTGGTTTTTCTGCAATTTTAGGAACAGAATCCTGAGACAAGATTTTCTAACCAAGAGAATAAAATAAAACAGTCATCCTTGATTGGGTAACTTTTGCTCTTCTCAGATCGCTTCCTCATTCTGTGGGAGGAAGACTTAACGTACTTACTAGAGCAGTTTTGCCAAATGAAACCTGACTTTTCTTGTCTCTGAACCTTCTAAAGGCTATGTTCTTCTTCTGAAATACATCTTTAGTGCTGGGCTAGCATTGCAGGCAGGAGAGAGGATCCAGGGACTTGTGTCGGCATGGTAATACAATTCTTTATTGATGCGAGAATGCCCCAGAGTCGGGTGTGAGCACAGCAGGTTAGGCCACATGGCACCAAACCACAATGGCCGCCTACTGCTCTGCATGCCAGCCCTTCTCCAGGGTGGGACATGGGAGAGAAAAAAAAACAACTACAGCAAAACCAGGAACAGAAGGAGGTTTTATGGAATAAAACTGCAAGTGGCAAGTCGGAATGGAGTTGGCTAGGAAAGGGAGTGGAGAGAGGCAAAAGGCATGCTGGGAAGGTGGAATCATCCTTAACAACTGTTGCGATGGTTTTAACTGGTGAGAATTAGCAATACCCTGAGGGGATTATGTAGTGGGGAGACCTTTAGTCATTTCTAAGACAAAGCAGAAGATTGTTATGTATATAACAATATACATAATAATAATACTTGCACGGAAATATGGTGGTTTGTGGGCCCTGCCAATGTTCAACCACATCTGCACAATTTTCAACACTTAGTCCTGTCATATCCTCTACACAAATTTCACTCACTTTCCTTCCCTTCCCATCTTTGCCCTCTAAAGTAGAGTAAGGGGAAAACTCGTTCTGTTGGTATCCACCCTACACTATCACTTTTTATACACTGTAATGCAAAGTTTTTTTTGCCTCTCATGTTATAATGATAATCACTGAGGACAGATAGTCTATCTTCTTAACATTTTATCTCCAGCCCCAGCATTGTGTCTCTCCATCAAATATCTGTTGAGTGAGCCAAAGTTCAAAGCATCTAAATTATTTAAGTAGGATTAAAATAATAATAACCAAATGTATGAATTACTTACATGAATTATCTTCTTTTGAATGAGAGATTAACTAGTAAAGGTAGGGTCATTGATTCATTCACTGAGTGGATAAGTTTTGAGAAGACAGTATGTGAAAAATGCTAGACTTGAGATCAGAGAGAACAAATCCTAACTCTTATCATTTACATAATGCATTTCATTTGGCAAGTGAGTTCATATGCCTTTAAAAAAAATGATTCATTTCATTCCCATAGGATTAAAGGATATAACCTATCTTGGAAAAAATGTAGTGAGTTGTATAAATATCAGTGCTTACTATTATAATGGAATATCTAAGAAACTTAAACATTAAAGGGCCCAAATGAAGGGCTGGAAAAAGAATTCACTGAACATGGTGTGCATTCTTCCATGCACACAGCTAAGGTTTGAGTCCCAGTAAATATGAAATTACCACAGCAGAGAGAATACTCTGGAATGATTCTCTTTCTCTTCCTCACTGTTTCTCTATCTGTCTATACTAATGAGAAAAAGCAACCAGGGAGTGATGAAATCTTATATGTGCCAGAATCTGGCTCCACAAAACAAATAAATAGACAAAAGTGACTGTCACTAGTATTGAGGATGCAGAAGTTATAAAATAGTGTCTTTCATTTACAACCTTCCACTTACTCCTTTCTGACTCTGTTTTGAGGTACCATCTGGGACTCCACAACCCAAGTGCCTCCTTTGCCAGCTGTTCCACTTAAGGCTCTGTCAATAGAGGATTCTAGAAAGAGACTGTAAGACCAGATGAGGAAGAAGAGACTAGATCCTTCCTATTGTCTTCCTGTCCCACTCACTGTTACCTCAGTTTGCTTTTTCACTCTGGAAACAGCAATTCTTCTCAGCTAAATGGAGGTGGTAACTTAGAAATACAGTACACCTTCTTATCAGTAGAGTTTAAGTGCTTTAAAACACTGAGAAAATAAAAAGAAATCAGTTTTATTATAGGCTAATGATATTAACAAGAGTTAAATTCCTTCAGTATATTTCTACTTACTGAAATATCATTGATCTCTAGATAAAGACTCCACATTTTAAAATAATGTTAAACAATAATTTACATTCACTCATTTTTAACCAGATTTTTCCATTTATGGATGTGTGTGTAAGGTGGGACCCAACCCCAAACCAGATGTTTGCACTGTAGTGTCACTCACAGTCACACTAACACTCATTCCTACTGGAACAATGTAGGCACTCCAATAAAAAAAAAATGTCATCTTTGGGATTTGAGAGGAAAAAGGAGTATGTAGAGAAGTCCTTGTAAAAGGTGGAAAAGTGATAATAGTTTGTACAATCAATGGGCTTTTACTAGAAATTTGCTTTTGTTTGATTTGTTTCTTCCCTCAACATTATAATGAAATAACATGGAACAAAATCACATTATTCAAGGATATGCCGTACTTGGAGAAGCAGACTTACTGCCTCACCTTAGAGAAACCAGCACTAGTTCTATGCTAACCCTCCGAAGAAGTCTCCTTTGTAGCATTTCCTTGAACTAATTTTCTGGACTTAAAAGTTTTAGTCCTGAGATGCCTCACTTAAGAGTTTACATTTTGGATAAGAGAGAGAGGAATACTTTAGCTGTTATCACCTCATCTTGGGTGGAGCTTGAAAGAATCATGTTAAGTGAGATAAGCCAGAAAGAAAAGGATAAATATGAAATGATCTCACTCATAGAAAGAACTTGAAAAATAAGAACAGAATGGAAAACACACAGCAAAATTTAGGCTAGAGTTGGTGTATTGTACCAAAGTAAAGGATTTTGGGGGTGGGGGGTGGGTTCCAGGTTCTGGAGCATGATGGAATAGGATGATCTATGTGTGGGTTAGAATGTTATGCAGAAAACAGAGAAATATTACACAAGTACCAATGACTATACATATGGTTGATTGTGTACCACTAATTCCCCCAACAAAAAATCTAAAAGTTTTAAATAAATAAAGGTCCTCTTTGAAAATACCATGGTTAGGATTTGCTATATCATACAAGACATCACCATGATTTATGTCAGTAAACACTATTTGCAAATAGCTGTATCTTATATACTGATAAGGTCAGTTCTCCCATGTCTAAGATTATAGGTGATTTAATATTTCAAAGAAGAAGTCATCATCAGAAATGTATTAACAATTTAAGCCCACTGATGAAATTAAATCAGATTACCAATATAAGTGCTTATATTGAAGGAATATATTCTCAGAACTGGGGTCTATGCATCAAAAGTCAACCAAATAAATAACAATAATTTTCTATTGAGTTCTTAAATTCAGAGACAGTAGAACATTTCCCCATTCTCTATAAAACCCATATTTCTCCCAGTCCTAGAACCTCTGAGGCATGGCTCCTTTTCATTCATGCTTCTCTGAATCCATATCATTTGATACTGCATCTGCTGAGTTCAGCCAAATCAATGCAACCAGAACCACCTTGACATATGCCACTTCAGACTGTGTCCAGAGACACCAGGCATGGGATGTCACCCCTTAAACTCCATTAATCTAGTGAGACCTTTCCTAGCTTATAAGACTCCCTAGTTCCATTTCAGATGATGCACTTCCTCACAAAATCACAGAACCATGGATAAAGACAGGGCCCATGAGACAGAACATATGTGCACATGTATCCACAAGCTAGGGAGAAAATAAATACCTTAAAGTAAAAGCGCACAATAGTTTGCAGTGACTCAACAACAAGCAAGTAGAAAGACTTGAAAAAATAAAAAGACACCATAAAATACTTAATCAAAAAGTTTTTACTGAGACCTGGATACCCTCCTCACCAAATTCCTATTTCTTTTTCCTCAGTCACTCTAAGAATAACTTTTTCAGACAAAGTAAAGTCTACAAAAGCTGAATAAGGGCAAGAGACCAGCACACTTTAATTATGGCTATTTTGGCCACTACCAGGCCACCCATTAATCAGAGACCCTCGTCAGGGAATCCTGGAATTCCCACAGAGACATGATGGGCTGAGACCTCTAACAGATTCCTATCTCCATCATCACTAGTGATCTAAATCAGGAACAATATCATGGGTGCTCTTGTGGGTGTGGGACAGAAATGGTAGCCACAGCTCCACTCTCCAAAGGTAGGCTGGATCAGCATAATCTGCCACTCCAGGAAGACAGGTCCTGAAATAAGTGCAGCCTAGAATACTCTATGACCACAGAATGCAAACTCAATCCCACATGGACGTAGAGTTTACACAGGCTCCTGTGCTCAATATGGACCCCAGGTTAGATTTATGGGATTTATAATTAATGGCATTTATATAGTTTTCTCATATTTGGGAGTTACTCTCTGCCCTGATTCAACTTTCTAGTCCTATTTCCAACTCTGACACCATCTCCCCAGACAATACCTTTAGCTTTTCTGCATGTTAGCTGTTAGGCTCAGGCAAAAATTAGTAAAGTCAAGGGCCCCTTGGAATATACCTAAAATGGACCTACTAACTATCCAAAATGGAGAACCCAAATCTCATCAGGTATATCCTTACCTTTAAGTTCCTGATTATTAAACAATTTGTTTTGCTTCATATCTTAATGCTTTCATAGCCACCAAGTTGCAGATGCTACCATGATGCCAACCTGACTTCCCTGGCGCAGATGACTTCACAATTGTGTCCTGAAACCACACCTCTCCAGAGCTTTACTCCACTAGGAAAAGATAGAAACAGGTTGGTAGTATGGCCTGACCTGCCAACACCCATGTCCAGTGAAGAAGCAATTACATAAATCAGACTTTCCACCTTCTGCACCCCATAATGGTCCTGGGTCCATGCTCCCAGAGGGATATAGAATAGGAAAGCTTCCAATGGGATGGAAAATTCTGGTGGTGGGAACTGTATGGAATTGTATCTCTCTCATCCTATGGACTGTTGATCATTATTAAATCAATAATAAATAAATAAATATCATAAATGAGAGAAAAGCTTTACATTTTGGGAACTGGGTGGTGGCACATCCCATTGAGTGAACATATTATCATATACCAGGATCTAGGTTCAAGCTTCTATTCCCCACTTGTAGGAAGCTTCATGAACAGTGAAGCAGTGCTGCAAATGTCTCTTTTTGTCCCTTTTACTTGATCTTAGCCAAAAGGCCAAAAAGCATTTTTTCTCCCTTTTCTATCTCCTCTCCCCATCTCAGTTTCTCTGCCCTATCAAATAAAAGAAAGAAAATTAAAAGGAGGAAGGGGAAAAAAATTGACCATCAAGATTAGTGGATTTGTAATTTAGGAACTGAACTCCAGAATTAATGCAAGTGGCAATAAAATAATTAAAGACTTTTCATTGTAATGATTCTAATATTTTTCCTTGTTTACCTTGAGTGTTAAATGTGGTAGCTAATTACTACATTTATTATTTATTACCTTTCTCACTATTTTAGATCTTAAATAGTTAACAAGTCCTTATATTAAATTCTTTCTCTTAAACTGACTACTGTACTTTTTTTCTGTCTTTTAATTGTATCATAACCCAAAATATTCACAGACATATTAGACTAGGTTTAGAGAAGAAATAAAAAGAACTTGGGAATAGAAGAGCTGAGAAACTCTTTTTTTTTAGGCCTCTTGGTATTTGTGCTAAAAGTAAATGGATGTCACTTCTAAGGCTGAAAAGTATAACTAAAACATTGGCTTCCTTCTTGGATCTATTCTCTTGGATTATTCACTTTGGGGGATGCAAGCTGTCTTGTGGCTAGGCAGTGCTGAAGAAAGAGCCAGGCAGTATGGAACCTATAGGCTAATCACCCCTTCCTTTCTTCTAGTACTCTATGAGACTATACTTTGGTAGACTATTTGAATACAACCTTATGAGAACTTGAGCAAGAGGTATGCAGCTAAACTATTATGTTTTGGGTGACTTGTTATCTCCCAATAGAGATCTAAAAGGTTTCTCTTATGTAGAAACTAAGGAATGACCAAAAGAAAAATGTTATAACTTTATTTGCTTAATCCATCAATATGGAAAATTGAACTAAGAACTAATAGTTAGTTATACATCTTTCTATTTAGTTCAATATCCATTTCATTCCTACTATTTCATTTTTCTCCAAACTCTGATTCCCCTACCCCTCTTTTATCTGTGAATTGTGTGCTACTGAAACTGAGACAAAATGAAATAAATAACATTTTTCTAAAGAATCTTCAATCTGTACTCTACCTTCAGGTCTAACTGGACTAGACATTACATGAAGAAAACACATATTTCAAATTCTAGGCCTTGTTTTAAAATAAACTTACAAAACATTGAGATAATAAGACATGACTAAAATTTAGCAACCTTAGAAGACAAGTATGAATCAGCATCCTAGGATGAAAATAGTATTTTTGTCACAATAGGTTCACTCCATGAAGTGGCAAATACAAGCCATTAAAGCTTTAACATTGTAGAATTTTGGTTATTTATTTTTTGGTCTAAGAAAAGGGGAGCAACTTTGTTATATAAGCTCAGGCTCCTCCATCTGTGGCTCTGTACCATTCTAGGTGACGTTAATGAATTTATAGTGAAAAAGAAAATAGGAGGTCAGGAAAGAGGCTGCGTAGGACCAGTTCTGGGCATGTGTTACTTCTTTCTGTATTCCATTGGTCAGGTTCCAGTCATGTGGTCCTGCAGATCTGCAAAGAATTCGTATTCCATTGGTCAGGTGCCAGTCATGTGGTCCTGCAGATCTGCAAAGAATTCTGGGGCATGTAGTTAGCTTTGTGACCAAGAAAAAAGAGTTGTTGGGTTTGGTGATTGTACAATGATGTCTGCCATAAACAGAAACCAATTCTTGATAAATTTGGTAGAAACAAAGCAGATAAGGATGGTATTTGCTTTAGCCAATGTCACCAGTCCCAATTTTGGAGGATGCTATAATATTATAGAAAGAAGTTTAGATGCTATGGGATAGCATAATTTCTTGATTATTTTCTTTGTCTAGATATAAACAGAAGTAAGCCAAGAATGAAGCATATGGTGTAGGTATTAGCAAAAGAGGGCTGGGTCTGAGTGTATTTAGCACATCCAAGGTGTATGGATGGTGACTGGATTATGTGAGCTGACAAAGGTAAGGCTACACCTTTGGCTCTTTGTGCATAGGTGTGACATAGGTGCAGAGCTGGGGAAACACTGAACCCCTCAAGTGGAACTTCTGATTAATAGGCATCTGTGTTTCAACATACAATGAATATTTATGCAGATCTTTATAGTTTAGAAAACATTTTCCCCATAATGTATTATCTTGCTTAATCCACATATCCCTATGACACAAGTAGTATTTTTTTGTCCCTAAATAAAGATATGACTCAGAGATTAATGTAAACTTCCCAAAGCTTAGTCAGTCAGTCAGTCAGTCAGTCAGTCAGTCAGTCAGTCAGTCACTGAGATGTCTGAATTGCAACTCCATTATCCTGTTTCTCAGAGCCTTATTCATATATCATGTCACCACTAGGCAGTGCTAAGATATGGGCATAACTTGGGAAAATTCTCTGTGTGCTCCCAAAGGTCACTTCTCCACAGAAATAACTTGAAAATATTTGGTACCATTGGAAAAAGTTGCTACTTCTGGGAATTATGAAAAGGAAAAGAAGAACAACATAAAAGAGTTTATTTTATTAAAGTTGTTTTTCTAAACTTAATCATTTAGGAACAATTGTAGGTCTACACAGAAGTCACAAAGATGGTACAGGAGATTGTCCTATATCCTTTACTCAGCTCCATCTTGATGGCCATGCTATATTTATCGCCCTATGAAATCAACACTGGTATGTTCCTATAGGTTAGACTACAGGTGTGCTTTGAATTTTGCTTTTTAAAACCCACATATCTGTTTATGTCAGTAAATACAACCTAAGTTACCACACTGTGTCACTTGCCCTAGCTTCTTAGTCTCTTCTCATGTGTGCCAATTCCTATCTTGCCTAACCTTGACCTTGGTACTGGTCAAGGATTTTGTAGACTGTCCTTCAGTTTTTATTTTTCTGATGTTTCTTTTATGACTAAACTGTGCATATGGATTTGGGGGAGGAAGACAGAGATGACTTTTTGTCTTCTCACATCATTTAGTGGGCTACCGTATCAACATGAGTTACCGCTGATAACACTAATCACAAGCAAGGCTGTGCAAGGTTGTTCTAAAGCTGCCTGCATCCCTCCCCACACACAATTAGAATGGACCTTGTGACTATGTCTAGCTCCCATTCAAGGATTGTTACAAGCCTGAAGAGAACAGTATCAAGAAGTTTAGGGCTGAGGTTGTAACCAACACAGTGGTATTTTGAGTCTATCCAAGTATCTTTTTCACCCTAAGTAGTCTTGTCATCTTGCCTCCGATGATTACTACTGTGGCACTCTAATGGTGATGCTATATTTCCCTCATTTAGTCCACATTTGTTATGGGAAATGTTCTGTAAGAAAGATCAGACCCTTGCTCCCATTTGTTTATGTCAGTAAGAATTCAAAACAAAGAAGTGATTTCTAAATGAAATTATGGAACATAGCTCCATGGCATGCACATTTAAGAAATGTAGACATAGGGCTGGGAGATAGTAGAATTATTATACAAACTGACTCTCATTCTTGAGGCACTGAGGTCCCAGGTTCAATCCCCTGCACCACCACAAGCCAGAGCCGAGTAGAAATGTAAACATAAAACTTGTTCTCTACTCACTGAACTGCCATCCCTTCCATTAATTGCTAACATTTTTTAAAATCTTTTAGAGCAAGAGTTCTTCCTGCCCCAGTAAGTGTGCATGAGTGAGAACAAAATGATAGAACTTACATTTATTTTTTTCTTTAAAAATGACAGGAAATATTTTGTCTATAAATCACTGTGGTTTTTCTTAATAAAAATAAATTATTTGAGCTGGGTTATTCTTATTATGCTTCTACGACTTACATCTATATAAAATTATATCTCATAACACCATACTTAATAGGTCATACATTCTGTTGAATTTACAAATTATTTTATATTATTGCATTAGCATGTATCTTTTAATGGAAACTAACTTTGCATTTCAAGGTATAAACTAACATTTTAAATAAAACTAATAATGTGTCAATAGCTTTACTGTAAACCACTAATCCCTCAATAAAGTGATAATAATAAAATAAAATCTAGAAAATAAAAAAGAGGGGGCTGGGCGGTAGCACAGTGGGTTAAGCGCACACGCAACAAAGCGCAACGAAGGCTTTAGAATCCCAGTTCAAGCCCCTGGCTCTCCACCTGCGGGGGCTTCGCTTGGCAAGCGGTGAAGCAGGTCTGCAGGTGTCTATCCTTCTCGCCTCCTCTCTGTCTTCCCCTCCTCTCTCGATTTCTCTCAGTCCTATCCAACAACAACAACAGCAATGACAATAACAACCACAACAAGGGAAATGAAATGGGGAAAATAGCCTCCAGGAGCAGTGGATTAGTGATGCTGACATCAAGTCCCAGAGATAACCCTGGAGGCAAAAATAAATAAATAAAAAGCAAAAGAAATGTAGAGTTAAATAGAACCAAACACATTTCTTTTTTAGCCAGTCCTCTTTGATTCTGTATTGTGTCACTAGGCATGGGAAGGACTCGGACAGGGCAGGTAGAGAGTGAAACCTTTAGCAAATATTTCTGACCAGGAAATCTCTACACCCATATTTTCTAGTACTTATTTTCCCCAGAATATACATTGGAAGTCCCTTGTATAGAAACACGAAGATTTAAAGAATTCAGATCTACCTCATTCTTTGTGAGTGTGTGTGGCGTGTGTGTTGTGTTGTGTGTGTGTAGATGGATGGATGATAATAGTATTCATTTATCGAGTGACTAAGTTATAAGTATTGTATGCCCATTAATCAGCTGATCTTAACAAAGTCTGCCATAGGCAGGTTCTAATATTTTGGGACAGAAATAACTGTTTCTTAGCTCTAAAGATTATGAACAATGGTGGAGGAGATAGCATAATGGTTCTGTAAAAGACTTTCAAGCCTGAGGTTCTAAATTTTCAAGTTTAATCCCCAGCACCACCATATGCAAGAGTTGTGCAGTGCTCTGGTAAAAAAAAAAATTAAAATTATGTAAGACAACTCAGAAACATTAAGCCATTTGTACAAAGTAAAACAGTGAGAACTTAGGCCCAGTTCTACTCATTACCTTTTTAAAAAATGTTGAATGTTTTATTATTGATTTATTGATTTTTAATTGATAGGGGCAGGGAAAAAATGAGAGCAAAGGGGGAGATAAAGAGGAAGAGATACAAAGAGACACCTGCAGTATTTCTTCACCACTTGTGATGCTTCTCCCTTGCAGGTGGAGACTTGGGCTTGAACTTGGATCCTTGCACACTGGAATGTGTATGTTCACCCAGGTCCACCACTATCCAACCCCCTAATTCCCTTTCTCCATACCTCTTCTGTGGCATGTTCCTCCATTCTTTCCAATCATGGGAGTAGCCTCTAGTTAATGGTGGGGTTTTCTTCCTATGTTCCAAATTAGAATCCCATTTGCTTTAGCCCTCATCCTTCATTTTATAGGTAATTACACCTGAAACTGAAAGAGGGAATGTTGGTATGCTTCTAATTCTGCTTCTAAAACCCCTTCTGTTTCATTGGTTTAATCCCCCCTGATTAACACTGTATTCTATTTACATAACCACTGTTAACTAAGCACCCCGCCCTGTCTGCAGGGCATTGGTTTAATCCCCACTGGTTCATGATGTCTTTTTGCTCCACCCCCTCTCCTAGTACACTCTGATTTCCACCAGTCTTTTTTTGCTCCACCCTCTCTATGTCACATCCTGTTTCCACCCTACTTGGTGAGTATATATAAGGACAGGATTGTGATTAGAGATAGCTTAGATTGTACTGCGTTCCACATAAATAAAGACTGAACTGCATACCACTCAGCCATGAGTCCCTGGTCGTCTCTCTCTCCCGCCTGTGAAGCTAGCCCAGCAAGGGAAAGATCTCATCTACCCAATGTCACTTAGAAAATCATCAACCAAACTAAGTCTCTTGATTCCCAGGATAGTGCACTTCCAAACAACTGAATAAGGTAGGGAAGAACTGGGAGACTCCTAGCTCCATTTGACAAGGATCTTCAATGATGAAGATGAGAATAGACAGTTAGGGGATGGTAATATAGCTCACCTGGGTAGTGCACCTGCTTTGTCATGTGTACAACACATATTTATACCAGATCTTCAACTGCAATGGAGTAAAATTTGGGGGTATACTATCTTTCACTGTCTCCTTCTCTCTCTTCCATTCTGAAAAAGTCACCACATAGCTGTAAATTTGCAGCAATGACAAAACTATAAAATACAGGTGATCTGGATTAATTTTTTGTGTGTCAGACACTAGGATAAGCAGAAATAGCTCCTTAACCACAGTAACTCTATAAGACAGGTGTTACTGTGCCTGTTGCTTAGATTATTAGCAAGTTGACAATGAAGAAGTTCCTAAACGAGTTCAAGTTCACAGAGAGCTAAGATTAAGTGTGGACCTTCAAAATATTGGTATCTTCAGATGCTTGATTGACAGATAAGCTTGTCACTGAGCTATGGAAACCTCTAAGCCTTCTTCCTCTAAGAATGAGGTCTGTGCTTTCATCCCTGCTAAGAAATAAGCAAGTGCTGGCCTGGGAAGGGGTAATCATGACACTCTACAGAGTTGCCACACAGAAATGAGAGAGGAGACAAGCTAGAAAGCTATGCAAACTGTGTCATTCTCTTACAAAAACAATAACATCACTTTACCTGCTGACTCCTATCCTTTCATATTCCCTGAATCAGCTCTCTAGACTCTGACCACCTCTATAGCCTTAACAAGTCTTCGGTAGTACCATCTTATGAACAGAGAACAAGCTCAGGAGTCAAGATGGCTGCCTTCTAATTCTAGACTATATTTTATGAGTTGTCCCATCCAAGAAGGTTGTATGACCCAGGAAAGTCACTAGATCTTTACAGATGGGATGTAAATACCTGACTCAGAAAACACATTGAATTCAGTAGAAAATGTATCTTGAATTTATCTGCTTTTTCTTGTCCTAGCCTCCATACAATCAAGATTTTGACTGGGGGAGTCGGGCTGTAGTGCAGGGGGCTAAGCGCAGGTGGCGCAAAGCACAAGGACAGGCATAAGGATCCTGGTTCGAACCCCGGCTCCCCACCTGCAGGGGAGTCGCTTCACAGGCGGTGAAGCAGGTCTGCAGGTGTCTATCTTTCTCTCCTCCTCTCTGTCTTCCCCTCCCTCTCTCCATTTCTCTCTGTCCTATCCAACAACGACAACAACAATAATAACTACAACAATAAAACAACAAGGGCAACAAAAGGGAATAAATAAATAAAATAAATATATTAAAAAATTAAAAAAAAGATTTTGACTGGAATGATTACAAAAATCTCTCTTTTTTATTTTATTTTACTTGCCACCAGGGTTATCGCTGGGGCTTGGTGCCTATATTATGAATCTACCTCTACCAGTGGCCATATTTTCCACCTTTTTCTTTTTATTTTTATTTGACAAAACAGAGATAAATTGAGAGGGGGAAGGTAGACAGAGAGGAAGATAGACACCTGCAGGCCTGCTTCGCCACTCTTGAAGTATCTTTCCTACAGGTGGGAAGCAGGGGCTCCAACCCAGGTGCACTTAACCAGATGTTCTTAACCAGTGCTCTTATGTGCACTTAACCAGATGCTCCACTGCCTGGCCCCAAGAATCTCTTAAAAGTTCTTTTCCCTTTTCTTGTTTCCATTCCCTATTGTCATATCATACTCAGGAGCAATCTTTTAACATGTTAGTCTGGGGGCCAGGTGGTGGTACACCAGGTAGAGCACATAGATTGTCATGCTCAAAGACTCAGATTAGAGCCCTTTGTCCTTAACTGGAGGGAACTGGGCAGGGAGGGCTTCATGGATGGAGGTGTGTTGCTGCAGGTCCCACTTTTGCTTCCTTTTTTTCCCTCTCTACTTCTCCCTGTCTCCCACTTTCTGTGAGAATGATAAAAAGGATGATGATGACAATAGCCTGGATCCACCTGCATATCAGATTTCAGGCTCAGGCAACAACAACAACAAAAAAAACACTTGTACAGCTACAGGCCCTTTGAAATCGAACTAAAATATGCCAACTAACTGTCTAAAAAATGGAGGACTCCCCAAACACTTCATCTGCACTATTCCAGCCTTTAGGTCCATGATTGTTCAACAATTTGTTTGGCTTTGTATGTTAACTCTCTTTTCAGCCACCAGGTTCCCAGATGCTAGCAGGGTGCAAAAAGACTTCCCTGGACAAACAACCCCACCAATGTGCCTTGGAGCTCCATTTCCCCAGAGCCCATCCCCACTAGGGAAAGAGAGAGACAGGCTGGGAGTATGGATTGACTAGTCAATGCCCATGTTCAGCAGGGAAGCAATTACAGAAGCCAGACCATCCACCTTCTGCAACCCACAATGACCTTGGGTCCATACTCCCAGAGGGGTAAAGAATAGGAAAGTTATCAGGGGAGGGGATGGGATACAGAGTTCTGGTGGTGGGAATTGTGTCAAGTTGTACCCCCCTTATCCTATGGTTTGGTTTTGTCAATGTTTCCTTTTTATAAATAAAAAAATTAAAAAAGGATGATGATGATGATGATGACAATAATAATAATAAGGGAAAGGGGAAGGAAAAGGAAAAGAAGGAGGAGGAGAAGAGAAAGGAGAAGGGGAAGGGGGAAGGGAAGGGGAAGGGGTAGGGAAGGGGAAGGGGAAGAGGAAGGGGGAAGAGAAGTGGCTCCCAGAAATGGTGGAGTTTTTAGGAAGGCATTGAGTTGTAGACCCCTACCTACCTCTCCACCCACCATCCCCTTTACAGTCTCCTCTGAAGCATCACTATCTCTATCATTTCCATCTAAGCATCATGCTCCTTCCTGCTACGGGACCTTCTCACCTGCTATTTTGGCTGACAGGAACTCCTTTCCCCCTTTTATAAAATCACTAATAAGTCTCATCCTACCTTTGAATTTATTTGTAATATATTTTTAACTTTTATTAGTGATTTAATTTTGATTTACAAAATTACAAAATAGTAGGATTACAACTCTGCACTATTCCTACCACTAGAGTTCTGAATCTCCAATCTCTCCATTGTAAGCTACAGCAGTTCTCTTAAGGGAGAGACATTTGGATATAGTAATCGATGTATGTTTGACTTGGAAAGTACAGAAGATGGGACCACGGGGGGGGGGGATGGGCAAATATATACATATATAGACAGTTGTAGAAACAATAGTTAACCCATATCTGCAACCTCATCTTACCTTTGTAGGAAAGACCTTCCCTCAAGGCTCTCTGAACCCTAGCTTCCTCTTTCATTGTCTAATACCACATTGATTGCCTTTTTTTCTTTGTAACTCCTAGCATGATTTATAACTCCACCTGACTTCTTGTCTTCTCCCAAAGATCAAGAGTAAAGAGAATATCTCTCTTTGCTCCTTTCTATCTAACTTTGGGGCCTGTTACAGTGCCTTGGAGTACTCAAGGAAAGCATGGAATGAGTGATGAACAACACATATAAAGCATAGGTATTGGACATATGATATACCTGCAAAGATCTTTCTAGCTTTGTCCTAACTCTTCCTGGTGAATCAGCAACCAGAAATAGGAGCCCTCCTCCCCTGACCCTGGTCTTCCAACTCTGAGGAGAATAGCACACCACCCCCAACCCCACCCTATGGCTGGGTACAAAGCTCCAGAGACCAGGGAGCCAGCAGGGCAGATCCAATGACTGGCCCTGCCTCTCCAGAGGGCAGGAGCAGCCTGTGGGGTGTGGGCCAGGGCTGCTAGGGGCAGGTCCCCTGAGCTCTCATCAGACTCACACCCTCTCTGTGATTTCTTCCCCCACTGTACTAGGCAGTTCTGCCCTGGCCAATGCCAGTTGAGCGGCTGCTTGTTTTGTTGTATGCACTGCTAGGCAACTGGTCTGTTTTTGCTTATTTCTCTCCCCTGGGATGTTTCACAACACTTTGTAATAGGCGCTGCTCTCTCTGGTGCACATCTGGTTTGGGTTTAACCTGTCAGAGCTCCTTCTGCAAAAGGTCTTAGTGCTTTCCCTAGGAGTCACCAGGGCGGACCCCCAGGGCTTCAGCTGCCTGGGCCTCCATGGTGTTGGACCTGTCAGGCCTGTATGCTTTTCACTACTCTAGCTTGGATCCCCTCTTTTTTACATCTCCTCCTCCTCCTATTTCCTTTTCTTCTTCTTCTTCTTCTCCTTCTTCTTCTTCTTCTTCTTCTTCTTCTTCTTCTTCTTCTTCTTCTTCTTCTTCTTCTTCTTCTTCTTCTTCTTCTTCTTCTCCTTCTTCTCCTTCTTCTCCTCCTTCTCCTCCTTCTCCTCCTTCTCCTCCTTCTCCTCCTTCTCCTCCTTCTCCTCCTTCTCCTCCTTCTCCTCCTCCTCCTCCTTCTCCTCCTTCTCCTCCTCCTCCTCCTCCTCCTCCTCCTTCTTCTTCTTCTTCTTCTTCTTCGTCTTCTTCTTCTTCTTTTCTCTCTCTCTCTCTCTCTCTCTCTCTCTCCCTCCCTTCCTCCCTGCCTCAACAGCTTACACATTCTCAAGCCTATAGGTGGGGAAATATTGAAAAGGAACAAAGACTGACAGAGTTCAAGGAATATTAGAGGAGGGACAAAGGTTAGAGAGAACGAGGTTTAAGCCCCCACACCCCGGCACTGCCCTCCCATCTGGTTCACTGAGAAGAGATTGACTTACCCAAGGAGTCCCAGGAAGACAGTCCCAGGTTTCTGGACATGTCTCTTTCACCCTGGAATCTTCCCATCAAAAATATGCCCTGAGGACAGAGTTAGTTCATCAAAGGTTCTTTGAACTAAGTAACTGATTGGTCACTTCTCCCCCAAATTCTCAAGATTTTTGTTGAGGCTTGCATAGAAAAGCAATAAGAATCTAAAGCTTTGCAGATGTCATCTGAAAGAATGGAGCTTTCCCATTTCTTTACTCATCTGCAGGAACAGATAGATCTAAGTAAAGCAGGGGCAGGTGACTGAGGGTAGGTTGGAAACACAGGCTGCCTCTATCTGCTTCCCCTGTCCATTGCTCAGGAAAGCACTTCACACTCAGAATGAAACTCAGCGGTCTGACAATAACTAGCATAGTTCTGTAGTATCTGACCCTGTCACCTCTCAGACCTCATCGACCCTCTCCTGTGCATTTAATCCCACGATTTGTGACTAACAAAGGGAAAGAGTGTTTCGTTGGTATGGAAGCAAACCAGTTACTAGGCAAAGGTTAGTGAGCAGAGCAAGGACAGACTACTTTTTACACCTACTCTCTCTGAAAGCCAGACCCGACTATGCTGAAAATAAGATACTCAAATTGCACAAAATACATCAACTGCTTTATTTTTCTCCATACCACTTATCTTCCCTTGACTTATGATTGCATTATTTGTTCCTTTTGGTCCTTCTGAACAAGAATGCAAATTCTTTGCAGGCAAGGTCATAGCTTGTTCATTATTCCCTTGTAACTAGTAACTAGAAAAGATTTGCATGGAGCTGGAGAGCTAGCTCAGTCTTATGGCACATAACTTACATCCCAGATTCAATTCTTCTTCTCCTTCTCCTTCTCCTCCTTCTCCTTCTCCTTCTCCTTCTCCTTCTCCTTCTCCTTCTCCTTCTCCTCCTTCTCCTCCTCCTTCTCCTCCTTCTTCTCCTTCTCCTCCTTATTCTTCTCCTTCTCCTCCTTCTTCTTCTCTTTCTCCTCCTTCTCCTCCTCCTTCTTCTTCTCCTCCTTCTCCTCCTCCTCCCCCTCCTCCTCCTTCTCCTCCTTCTTCTTCTTCATGATTTAATAACAATTAGCAAGATTGTAGGATAAGAGGGCTACAATACCATACAATTTCTACCACCAGAGTTCTGTACTCCATCCCCTCCATTGGAAGTTTCCCTATTCTTTTTAAAAAGATTTTATTTATTAACAAGAAAGATATAGGAGGAGAGACAGAAAGAACCATACTTCACTCTGGTACATGTGTTGCCAGGGATTGAATTCAAGACCTTATGCTTGAGAGTCCAGTGCTTTATCCACTGCACCACCTCCTGGACCACAAAAGTTCCCTATTCTTTATCCTTTTGGGAGTAAGGCCAGGTTTAATTCTTAGCACAGCATACACTAAACTGAGCAATACTCTGATCTCTCCTCTCTCCTCCTCTCTCTCTCCCTCCCCCCTCAAGTAAACAAATCTTTTTAAAAAAATAATAGTAAGTTTACATGAAGATTGAGTTCAAGAAGTTGTTATATGAATGAATCTGCTTTTCCTTCCAGCTTGTTCACATACTGTTGCTGCTGTATATTTAGCTCTCTTTCCCACATTTCCTTGCGGGTTCAGTCATATTATACCTCTCTTCTTCCCTCTATCTTTCTTCCTTCTCTCCTTCTTCCTGATCCTCCTCTTTCTCTCCTTCCTTTATCTCTTCCCCTTTATCCTTCTCCTCCTGCTCCTCTTACTCCCCCCTGCTCCTTCTCCTTGTCATTTCCAGGGTTTCACTGCACCAGGTTCACTTTTTCAGGTATATATATATAATCACAGCATTGAAACTTCCTTCATTCAGGTGGTGGTTGGGCTCAATCCTGGGTCATGCACATGCCAAATCAGTGTGCTAGCCAAGTGAACAGTTTTGCAGCCTCCCTTTTTATATTCCTTAAACAAATCAAATCATTATAGTTCCACTGTTTTTTGAATCAGTTGTCTTCTTTCCTCAAATCTTCACATGCCTGATTGCTTCTAATACTTCAGACCTAGACTATAATAACATCTTTTTAGAGAAATGTTTCCTGAAAAGGATTGGATTTAGAATGCCATAACTCTCTCATGTACTACCTCATTCCCACATGTGCAGAATCATACTCTTCAGTGTTTATTTGCTTTAGGATCCTAGAATTCATCAACATTTTTTTATATGTTTGCTTGTTGCCTATCTTCTTCAAGTTAGAGTAAAACTCTACAATGGTGGTGAGTCACATTGACCCAGCAATTAGAATAGAGCTTGATAAATTCAAGTAGTTGATAACCTGAGCATAGACAGAGAACCCAGTACTCTGTTCTAATCAAAACTGGTAGCTTTCAAATTACATGACTCTGGCTAGTTGAATCCAACAATATTAAGGGAATAATCCATCATGACCAAATGGGATTCAGCCCTGGGAAACAGGGATGGTTCAACATCTGCAAGTCAATCAGTGTAATCCACCATATCAACAAAAAGAAAGCTAAAAATTGCATGGTCTTATCAATTGATACATAAAAATCATTTGACAAGGTCCAATACCCATTTATGATAAAGGCCTTCAAGGAATTGGGAGTGAAAGGAAAATTCCTCAACATAATAAAGGCTATATATGACAAATCTATAGATAGGATCATGCTGAACAGGAAAAAATTAAAAGCTTTCCCCCTCAAATCATTAACTAGGCAAAGCTGTCCACTTTCATCATTTCTATCCAATATAGTCCTAGAATTAATCACCACTGCAATCAGGCAAGAAAAAGATAATAAAGAAGTACAAATTGGGAAGGAGTAGAGTGTAGGGGCTTGAACCAGAGTCCTTGGACATGTTTATATGTGCCCTTAACTGGGTATACCACCACCTGGCCCTAATAAATAAATCTTTATAGAAAAAACAAGAAGTATTTTTCAGAGGAGGAAATGTATTATCTTTTTTCTTGGAAATTGGAGATATATAAAGACAATATGATGTTGTCTTTAAAAAATAATTATTTGGGGGGGCTGGTAGTGGTGCATCTGGCTGAGCAAACCTATTAGAATGTGCAGGAACCCAGGTTCAGGCCCCCAGTTCCCACCTACAGGGGGTAATATTCACAAGTGGTAAAGCAGGGCTACAGGTTTATCTCTGCCTCTCTCCCTCTCAATTCCTGGCTGCCTCTATCCAATAAATAAATAAAGATAATAAAAATGTTTTAATTTATTTTTATTTGATTAGACAGAGAGAAGGGGAAATTGAGAGGGAGAGAAAATTGAGAGAAAGGTGGAGGTAGAGAAGGAGAGAGAACCTGAGATATCTATAGCATTGCTTCACTGCTTGTGACTGGAGGCTTGAAAAAAAAAATAAAAAGAGGAGAACTTTGGGCACTGCTGGAACTCATATATTCTAATCTCACGAGTGCTGCCTTCAACATTTTTTATCTGCTTTTAGCAGTGTGTTGACTACATTGATCTCTTTTTAAAAAATATTTACTTATTTACTGACGTGAGAGTGAAAGATCAAAGCAGAGCACCACTCTGTCACATGCATTGCTGGGGACTGAACTTGGTAACTTACACTTTTAAGTTCAACACTTTAGACAATACCTCTCCTCCTAGGTCATGGGTTATTCTCTTTTCATACAGTCTGCGTCTACATCCTTCTTTCTTTCTTATTTTCTTTGCCTCCAGGGTTGTAGCTGGCTCTTGGTGCCCACATTAAAAATTAACTGCTCCTGGTAGCCATTTTTTCCTTTATCTTTTTTCTTTTTCTATTTCATTCAACAGAACAGAGAGAAATTGAGAGGGAGTCAGAGATATATAGATAGATAGATAGATAGAGAGATAGATGGATAAATAGAGAGAGTGCTGCAGACCTTTTCCACTACTTGTGAAGCATTCTTGCTGCAGGTGGGGAGCAGGGCTTGAACCCAGGTCCTTGTTCAGGTCCTTGCACATAGTATTATGTGTGATTAACCAGGTGTGCCACCACCCAGCCCTCTCAGTTTACATCTTCCCACACAATCACACTGGAGCAGTTATAATGATCTCCCGTCACTTGCTTGATTTCTTGCTTGCTTTAAATCTCTTTAATTCCAAGTACAATAAAGTTCACTGAGGAAATGAATCTTTTCCTTTTGCTAATTATTGGGTTATCAGAAATAGTCATGACACATTTTTGCATAGAAAAATACATTGGGGGAGTCGGGCTGTAGCGCAGCGGGTTAAGCGCAGGTGGCGCAAAGCACAAGGACCGGCATAAGGATCCCGGTTCGAACCCCGGCTCCCCACCTGCAGGGGCGTCGCTTCATAGGCGGTGAAGCAGGTCTGCAGGTGTCTATCTTTCTCTCCTCCTCTCTGTCTTCCCCTCCTCTCTCCATTTCTCTCTGTCCTATCCAACAACAACAACAACAATAATAACTACAACAATAAAACAACAAGGGCAACAAAAGGGAATAAATAAATAAAATAAATATTAAAAAAAAAGAAAAATACATTGGGACTTTTCTGAAAACCCAGTGTATATGCCTTTTATCCAGAAACATGCCTGGAACATAGAACAGACTCAATAAATATTTACTGGAAAAGTGCATGGGAGAAAACATTGGTACCAACTACTCTAGACTTTAAGGTTTAGCACCTTCAGCTGCAAAGGTCTGTAGGACTCCAGTCAGAAAATAAAATAAAATAAAATAAATCTTTGGTCCAAATACTTTATATGATTATCCCTGATAACATGGTCATTCAGCATGCTGATGCTTCAGCATCTACATGAATTTGAGGAGGAGAAACATTTAGGAAAGATTTATGGGAGGAGACATCATAGATATCAATGTACTCACCCAGTTGTTATGGATATTAAATAAGACATTGCCAAAGCAGATGCTTTGAAAAGAATGTATGTCATTTTTGGTCAACCTAAATTAGTTCAAATGTTGACAGTTTCACATAAATGTATTAGATAGATGCCAGGTTGTATTAATTTTACAATGTAGCAGAATAACTAGAATATTGTGTTTAAAATGGAACTTTACATTAACTTCTGTGAAATGATGGTGGCTAAAATCATTTCATATGTGCAATTCTATGAGGAGTGATACTAAGCACTTCACATAGATTAACTCATTTATTCTAGAAGTTCCATGGGGTAAATACTATACTTTCCAGAATAATACAGAGAAGAAAACTAAGGCTTATTAAAGTTAAGTTATAGTCTCCAAGTGATAGAGCTCAAGAGATATCAAAGCCAGAATTTGAATTTGAATATAGGTATATGGGTTTTTCTTTTTCTTCTTCTTTTTTTTTTCTCTTTGCCTCCAGGATTATTGCAGGGGTTCCATGCCTGCACTATGAATCCACTGCTCTTGGAGGCCATTTTTCCCATTTTATTGCCCTTGTTGTTGTTAAAGCTGTTGTTGGATAGAACAGAGAGAAATCGAGAGAGGTGGGGAAGACAGAGAGGGGGAGAGACAGACACCTACAGACCTACTTTACCACTTGTGAAGTGGCCCACCCCCTGCAGGTGGGAAGCAAGGAGCAGGGGAGACGGTGGCTACAACTGGGATCCTTGCGTGGGTCCATGCACTTCACATCCTGTGCGCTTAGCCCACTGCACTACTGCCCCACCCGGGTTTCTGGGTTTTCTATAATGAATCACTGCATTATGATGGGGCAGAGACTGAAAGTCCAACTTCTCTACAGAAACAAATCCACTACTACTAGAAAGAACCATAGTCTTGGGTACATTATACTTTGAAGCAATTTCTATTATATTATCATAAGTGAGTTTATCTGCCACCTGTAACAACTAATCTCATCAAGGTCTTTGTATTCATTTTTACATTCAATATAGGTTTTACATCCTACAGAACACAGAAAAGCACTCACCGAAAGTGTATTGAACTGAGTAAGGTAAGAGAGAAAATATGATTTCATATTATCCAAATTATATAGCTTTTGGTTGGCATATCTATGGTGATAAGGAAGTTGAAATAATTAAAACAAGAGCAAGGATAAACTTATGGCTACCATATGTTGAGAGTCTGTTAAGGTTCAGTAAGTTTGTGTCCATTATCTCTTTGTTGTTGTCTTTTTTTTTTCTTTAAACTGGAGGGGGGGGAATGGTTTACAATAAAGTTGTTGATTCAGTTTTTCATCTCCCATGACAGCTGTCTGCAAAACATTCTCACCCCCAACTTAGTCGTTTTCCTTCATTGTACAGAACCCCAATCCTTCTTTCACTGCCCCCCACAAAGATCTTTTCTTCATTGCAAAATACCATACCCAGTGCAAGTTTTGCTTTGTGCTTTAACACTCTGACATTGTTTATTAAGTACCACCTGTAAGTGAGATCATCATCCTTTTTTTTTCTCCTTTTGAATTATCTCATCTTGAGAGGTAAGCAGTAGTGGTCTATGCAGGTCTTACTTCTTAAGAGCAAGGAAACATTGTTTTTGGAAACTGTAAATATCTTCTCTGATATCAACGCTAAGTCATGAAAATATGTTTGTTCTAATTAGAGTCACACAGAGCTTTGAACATAAAAATGGACTTCAGCTAGAACTTCACAGTATCCCATTCTGGGCAGGCCCCCAATTTCTCCTAACTACAAACCCCACCTACATTGTAGAGCCTTACAGCATGGTCAGATAAATGTTTGATTAGGTTTTGTAGGTGAACTTGATTCTGAGCCATGGAATTTCAGAATTGTGCCTGAAAGTCTGGAGTTCAAATGTTAGCCTTTTTTCAACCTGAGTAGCTTTATACAAGTTTAAAACTCTCTCAAGTTTATACTCACACGTATTGATGACACAGCCCAAATCACAAGCCAGAGTACCAGGTCTGCGGCCAGGACTGCCAAGTGTGTTCAAATGTACACAGATGCCTGCTAAGATCACAACGGATTTAGGCTACTTGAGTGCTTATCTAATGATGGTGGAGAACCCATGTTCATGCAGCCAGTCTTTCTTACTTCATCTTAATGAGCAGAAATCAAACATGAACTGCAATTGAACTTTGCGGAAACTAAATTCTTGCAAGTATGGCTGAACTTCTTTCATTTATTAGAAGACTAATTTATTAAAGTCATTTGGGAATGACTTTCATAGCTACTGTTTGCCAAGAATGTATACTGTACAAGGTATCATAATGTGTAAAATGTCTAAATGCTAACCTATTTTTTCTTTTCTTTTCTTTGATATATTTATTTATTTACTTATTTATTCCCTTTTTGCTGCCCTTGTTTTTTATTATTGTAGTTATTATTGTTGTCTGTCTTAGTTGTTGGATAGGACAGAGAGAAATGGAGAGAGAAGGGGGAGAGAAAGATAGACAACTGCAGACCTGCTTCACCGCTTGTGAAGCAACTCCCCTGCAGGTGGGGAATGGGGCTCGAACTGGGATCCTTGCAGCAGTCCTTGAGCTTTGCACCACGTGCGCTTAACCCATTGCGCTACCAGCGGACTCCCCCCCGCTTTTTTTTTTATTTGCCACCAGTGTTATTGCTGGCGCATGATGAACCCACTGCGCCCAATGGCCATTTTTTCCCTTTGTCTTTGGTAAATGAAGGAGGAGTTAGAAAAGGAAAGAGAAAGAGAAAGATGTAGATAGATGGAAGGGAGAAAGGAAGGAAGGAAGGCAGGTTGGGAGAGAAGGAGAAGAGAGGGAGAGAGAGAGAGGAGAGAAAGAGAGGGGGGGAGAGGGAAAGGGAGAGGGAGAGAGAGAGAGAACTGCTTCAAAGCTTCTGAGGTCTCCCCCCTGCAGGTAGGGTCAGGAGTTTTGAACCCAGGCCCTCACATATAACAACATGAGCTTTCTTCTGGGTGCACCACTATCTAGCTTCTCTAACTTATTCTTGTACATGCTTGAGTATTCTATGTATATTGAGGTGATTCCATTCACATATGAATACAGAATTTGGATTACTATGATTTTTATTTTTCAGATGATGAAGATGGTATAATGAATGAGACTCATATTACAAGTAAAAGACAGAGCTAGGTTTGGAAAGAACTATAAATTATCTCAAGAGTTTGATGAGGCAGATGTGGTCATTTTATAAAGGAAAAACAATTTAAGTTACTTACTGGGAGTTACACTCTCTATGTGTGGCAGGACCAAAATTCAATTTCAGGCCAAAATTCCATGATTGTACTTCTAAATAGATACTAAAGAAATCTATTTTATGAAATCTAATTTTTGCATAGCCTGAAACCTAAAAAAAACTATTTTCATGTTTTTAAAGAATTGTTTACAAATAATAAAACAAAAAAGACAAAAAAGATACTGTTTACAAGTGTTAAAACAAAAAAGACTTTTTTTTCTTCTCTTTCTTCCATGTATGATCAAGCTAATTTAACTTCTTACAAATGTCTGATCTTTTTCTCAAATCATCTTCACAGTCCTTCTCTACCCTTAAAAAAGAGTCCTGCCCAAGATACTTTGACCCCATATTCATATTCCCATGGACACAGCTCAGGCTGCAGCAGCCTGTGACATGAGTGAGTGAATGAATAAATGAATACTGAATCCACTCAGTCTACCAATTCTTTTTAGAAAAAAAATACTAGTGATTTAATATTAATTTACATAATTACAAATAATAAAACAAAAAGATTGTTTATAAATAATATATATAATCTATGTTCACATGGCTTGAAATATTTACTATCTATTCTTTGTGAGGAAAACTGCCAATCACTCTACTGTGTCATTATCATCTCCCCACATTTGTCTACAATTCTGAGGATAAATGAAATAGCGGAGATAGTCTCAACCTGTATGTTTATAAGTCGGGGAAGTTATTTCTCCTTCAATGGAACTCAGTGTTCCTACATAAAGCACTATTTAGAGATCTCCTCTACTGTTAATCAGTACCAATACAGGAGTTGTCCTGAAGCTGTACTAACGTAAGGTACTGCATTTTCTATTCTACTTCCTATCTTATTATTTTGTCACATTGTTTATTGTGAGAAATTCAGGCATTATTATACTTCAGTGGCAAAGATAAACATAACCCCCAAAATAACTTCTGGAAGCTAACATATCACCTACAAGACATCAACCCTACTGTGATGTACCCTGTTTAGAGAACCTTTTTTTTTTTTCCCAAGTTCACTTTAGGATCTTTGCTTGTTCTTCAAGACTCTTGGCATTTCAGGTTCTTAATACTCTCAAAAATGTTTCCTTCTGATCCTCCCAATTTATTTTATTCCCTTCCTCTACTCCCAGCTTCTCATGATATTTGATACTAGTAATGATAGTAATGACAATGATATGATGATAGTAATAAAAATGTATATTTTACATCACAGAGACCTATCAATTTCTCTCTAATTTGCTTCTCAGTGTCAGATAAACACCCCTCACCTTTTCAGAATCCATTTCTTTCTCTTGGCATGATCTCCCCATATTCTTAGAACAAAGGCAGCTCCCTCTATTTGCCTGACTTTTTTTTTTTCCTTCTCTTTCTTCCTTGTATGGTCAAGCTAATTTAACTTCTTACAAATGTGTGATTTTTTTCTCAAATCATCTTCACAGTCCTTCTCTATCCTTAAAAAAGAGCCCTGCCCAAGATAACTTTGACCCCATATTCATATTCCCATGGACACAGCTCAGGCTGCAGCAGCCTGTGACATGAGTGAGTGAATGAATAAATGAATACTGAATCCACTCAGTCTACCAGTTCTTTTTAGAAAAAAATATATTAGTGATTTAATATTAATTTACAAAATTTCAAGATAACAGGAGTATAACTCTGAACAGTTCCCACCACCAGAGTTGAGATTCCTCAGTCCCTACACTGGAAGCAGTTCTCTTAAGGTTGCAGATATGGGTTAACTTATTTTTGCAACTAGCTGTCTATATTTGTATGTTCTTGCCCATTTTTTTCTATAGTCCTACCTTTCTTCCTTTCCAAGTCTCTCTCTCTCACACACACACACACACACACACACACACACACACACACACACACACACGCACACTTATTATTACATCCAAATGTCCCTCTATTTTTCCTCTTCTCTCTCTGGGTCCTGATGAAGTTGGAGTTCAGAGCCCTCTGTTTATTTTCTCCCTACCTTTTCTCTCAAACTATTCTGAGAGCTAGGACTCTGAGGTTTGGTATGAACTTATCTCACTGAAGGAAGCCAGGCTTTTCCTGCCTGCAGGTTCAGACTGTCAATCTTGTTTCCTCAGGACTACTGCAATAGGTTCCTACAGATTCAGAGGAATCTGTCAGAGGTGCTCCCTTCTCACATCCTTCAATCATTCAACACTCTGAAGTCAAAATAATTGCTCCAGGACACAAACCCACCCAAGTGATTTCTCTTTAGTGATTCCTCATGTCTGCAAAAACAGTCTCCTGCCTGAGCCCACCATAACCCAGACCTTGCCTCTCCAATCTCACTTCCTAGTACTTCCCTTTCTTATCCCCAATGCCTTGACAATATCAAATTACTTACAGTATTGCCAACATTCTGGACAACATAACTGTAAATATTTTTTTTCCTCATGGAGGTTCCCTTGCAAGGTGTCCTTTCCAGATAATACCTGCACATCTTCCCATTTTGTATTTATCTTGCTAAATTAATAGTCTATGTTAATTTATTTATTCTGTTTGTAGGAGTTATCAATTGGAAGTGTCATAGGAGAATTTAGGTAGACTAGAAGGTGACTTGAAGAAGTATACCATGTTCCTCACTGCTCTTCCAAGGTGATCAAAGCCACAGAATGTCCTTCCCCTTGTGGGCCAACATCCACATTTACCAAACTCCTATAAGCTCACGTATGATCTTTTACTCCTGAGCCTTTGTAAACAAGTTCAGTTCTCCTCTAAATATTTTAAAGGGGATATTAGTGGGCCACTGAGACCCTGTATGGCACACATATCCCAGCACAAACCATAAGGAACCCGTCATAGGCACCTGGATATCACATACTATTTGTTTCTTTGTCTATCCTTCCTAGGCTGTTTCACTTCACTGTTTTTCCTTTCCTTTCCTTTCCTTCCCTTTCCTTTCCTTTCCTTTCCTTTCCTTTCCTTTCCTTTCCTTTCCTTTCCTTTCCTTTCCTTTCCTTTCCTTTCCTCTCCTCTCCTCTCCTCTCCTCTCCTCTCCTCTCCTCTCCTCTCCTCTCCTCTCCTCTCCTCTCCTTTCTTTCTTTCTTTCTTTCTTTCTTTCTTTTCTTTCTTCCTTTCTTTCTTCTTTTACAGATTTTTCAAATTGTCCATCCAACTTTAGTGAGCAATTGCTACCTTTTGGGTTGTGTTTCAGACACTGAAGATCTGGAATTTACCAGGTCATGTTTTCTGACTTTGAAGAGTCCCCTATTCCAGTGCAAGAGATAAAACAGACGTTCCGCTTATGGCTTTGAGCTCCCAGGACCAGTTGACTGTCTACTTGTAAAAGTCAAATTTATAGCTAAATTTAAAAACATGTTAAATAGATTGTGCTAGTGACTTATAAAATTTCCAGTGCACAACTATATTTGTTAAAATATAGATGGATTTCATTGAAATGACTACATAAAAATGTACATAAAAACCAATATGCCCAGAAATTAAATTTGAAATATTTTTCAAAATATTACATTGCTGTAAGGAGATTTAAAAACATGTTTTCCTCTTTAATCCAAGCAAATGTAAAGGTAAATAGATAAACATTTTTCCCACTAGCTCAACTCCAGTCAATTTCTAGACACCTCTGTTTTGCTCTGTCACTGACACTTCAGGTTGAGTATGTCCAGAACCAAATGCATTCTTCTGCCTTTCTCTCCCCAGTCAAAAACTACTAAGAACCCTGAATAAAGTTGTGTATGTTCATAGATTTATGATATATATGCATATATAAATATTTGCATAACAAAAAATACCAATCCAACCATCAACCAGCTGTATGATCTCATCTCTCTTTCTTTTTGTTATATTTATTTATTTATTTTCCCTGTTTGTTGCCCTTATTGTGTTTTTAGTTATTATTGTTGTTATTATTGATGGCGTTGTTGTTGGATAGGACAGAGAGAAACGGAGAGAGGAAGGGAAGACAGAGAGGGGGAGAGAAAGACACCTGCAGACCTGCTTCACAGTGGCCTGTGAAGTGACTCCCCTCAGGTGGGGAGCTGGGGGCTCGAACCGGGATCCTTACGCTGGTCCTTGCACTTGGCACTACATGCACTTAAACCGCTGTGCTACCACCCAACTTCCTAATATCTCTTTTCTCTGTTTTTTTAACTTGTTTGTTTGTTTGTTTATTACCAGAGAACTGCTCATCTCTGGCTTATAGAGGTGCAGGGGATTGAATCTGAGACCTTGGAGTCTCAGACATGGGAGTCCACCCATGACTTCCCCTCTCTGTGCCTTAGTTTCCCTGTCTGTAAATAGAAATAGTAGTAGCTTCCTGAAGTAAGAAGTAAGTTGAATTTACTGAAAACTTACTAAATGTCCATTACTACTCACAAATTATATTTATTATGTTATAGTTTTAGAAGTCTAGTGTAATATGTATTAAACAAATGAATGTTTGAATTTATTATCTAGTTTCATCTCTGTGGTAACCTATTCCCTTCCAAACAGACAGAAAAGGACTGCCTTTCCTATATCACAGATGAAGAAAGGGAAAGGGGACGAATTGATAAATGGGTGAATTACTATCTAACATACTTAGCCTGTTCTGTGTTTCCTACCTCCTCCCAGTGGACATAGCAAGGCTATTTGTCCAGAAAGTTTGGAGCCCTGAGTCCCAGATATGTGACTTTATCTCCAACTCTCCAGCTCCAGAGGACTTGTCCCAACAATTCTTTGCCACTAATACTATCTAGCGCAGCCTAGGTGCAGGTGTTCCCAGGTTTTGTAAACACTGGGCCTGCTGGGCTCTGCCCTGAAGCCTCTGGCTTCCCAGAACTATGGCCTGAGTTCCTGTTTAGCTACTGATCTTTCTGTAAGGTCTTTTCAAGCCCCACTGCCCTTTCTGGTAACTGCAGAGGCCAGGAGGGAGTTCCACTTTCACATTTGCTACCAAACCCACAGGAGGGAGTTTCTCAATACAGAGGGGAAATTTCCTTTCTCTCTAGGTCTAACCACATTCTCGGCTCCTCATCATCTCAGGATCTACTTCATCCCCCGTTGATGCTAAGGTCCATCCCAACCTCCTCCTGACATGATTCCGCCACAGAAATAAGGGAGAACGAATAGTTTCTTGGCCCCTGCTGCAGGCCTATCTGTGCTCAAATGAGCTTTACACACATTCTAATGCATCCCTTGTAATGCCTCTTCCTCATGGACATTAGCCCGCTCTTACAGTTGTGGGCATCGAGAAGGAGATGAAACAACTATGGTGTTTTGCATATTCAAATAGTAAACCTATAGTTTGGAGCTTTAGAAGCATTTAAAAATTACAGCAAGATGGAAATCTCCAAATAGAACTTGACTTTGCTGCTTCTGTACCAACTGCACAGTTCTGTTACTTTGCTTCCTGTCATCTGCCTGCTGGTGTCCATATCTATTTCTGCCCCATGTCCAGTCCTTATCAAGGAAGCACACATGCACATGTACATGAACACACACATGCATGTCTTGTCCTACATCACACAGCTAGAGGCAGGAAGGGACTGATGATCTGAGAAGTTAAGAAGAGAGACCAGCATGGCTTAAAGTAATTAGACATGTGATGTGGGACAAAGCTGGAGACAAAAGCAAAGTCTATTCATGTAGAGCCCTGCATGACATAGAGAGAGGCTTGGATTTAATTCAAAGGAGAAAGGGAAGCTAGTTTTGAGTAGAGCATTAATGTGTTATAAGAAGGTAATTTTGACTATGGTACAGAGCAGAGACTGGAAAGGGAGAGACAGAGAAGCTCTATTATGAACTATCACCTCAGACTATGCAAGAAATAGGGAGTTGAACAGGAAGTGCCTCTCAGACATGAGTGGAAATCTGAATCATCCGGAAGACTTCTTGAAGGAAAGCTGACTGGCCCCATAACTCCTAGAGTTTCTGATTCTGCAGGCCTGAGGTGGGGCCCAATAATTTACATTTCTAGCAAGGTCCCCAGTGATACGAAGTCTTCTTATCTTTGAAGATCACCGTTTTAAGGAACAAAGAGTAAAGGATGAATGAGACACAGTCTTTTCCTCACATATTTTCCCTCTCATGAGAGTATACTCTGAGCAGTAAGTTTAGAGGAATGAGTGCCTCTCCTTTCAGGGAAAAACATCTGCAGTATAGGAATGGAGGAGAAGGTCAGAGGACTCTTTCTAGAAGAGGGAACTCTCAAATTAAGTTTTAATCATGAAGTAGGAGTTACTTTAGGGAGTGTGGCAGAATAGAGAAGAACAAAGTATGTGAGGTAAGAAACAGGAAGATGTGTTTGGGCAAGTGGATCAAGGATTGAAGAAATGCTAATATGGAACTCCTATAGGTAGGGAAAAAAAAGAAAAAAGAAAAAGCTGTACCACAAAGGACTTTGTATTCCTTACAGATTAAGGGATTGAACTTTAGTCTGTATAGCAGACATTTGCAATTGATTTATTTGCTGGTGGGGGCATGTCCCCTCTGAGAAACATGGCAGGTATACAGAGGGTTTGCAAATTCCCTGACCCTATTTATGTGAATTTCAAATAATTGATTCCTGCAGTAGATCACTAGATCTTCATATTGAAAGAAGGCTCTGTTGTTGACTGTGTAAAGATAGATTTGAGTAGGGATAACTGGGCACAGAAAAACAAGACTCAGATAGTTTGAGAGAGAGGTAATGAATGGCAGTGGAAATGGGGAACAGTTTAACACAGTGCAAGTGAGGCAAGTTTTTGGTTCATAGGTAAATATCAACATCAGGCTTGCTATTTCTTTACTTATTCTATGAGATAGATGGATGATATATAGGTAGCTAGCTATCTAGATAGACATATGTCAAAGCATCACTCCTTCATGAGTTCTAGAGAATAAACCCATGTGAGTCCTGTCCCTCTACATTCTGAGCCAGCTTCCTGGTCACAAACTTGACCTTTTTTATTTTTCTTTTAACTGAGATCACTCTATTCAATTAAAAATATTTATAAAGACAGTAACACCCTTTCAGGGAAAAAAAGTTTTAGCTTTTACTGGGAGTTGAACTCACAGGACATTTTTGCTGGGCTTAAATCTAGGCAGATAGATAATATAAGCCAACCAACCAAAATAAGCCAACTCCACCCTCACCCCCATCTATTGAAATTTGCTAGTAATTAGTCTCTTGGAGCCTAGATAGCTCATGTCTCCTGAGCTACAAGTTCACGGTGTGATAAAGGCAGTGCTCTGATAAACTGGCAGAGGCCACAAAGACAGAAGAGTGGTGCAATGAGTTCAGGGGAGGCTGCTGGGAAGTCAGCTATAGCCTAAGAAACAGACAAAGAAAAAGCTATTGTATCCATCATACAATGTGAAACTAAAGGTCAAAAGGGCAAGGATTTGCCAGAAGAAACTAGAAGAGGCACCAAGGCAAAGCTAAGCACAGAACTTAAATCAGTTTCTTACTTTATTTAGGTTGCCCCCCAGGATAGATAGTGTCATGGCCAATCTTGATGTGTTCCTATCAAAAGACTCTCCACCACTGGCTCAATTTCACTGAGTTCTTCTAATCTGGAGCAGTCATTTTGTCCCTAAGTTTTTTTGGGGGGGTTGTTGGTTTGTTTGGTTTTACTGCAACCACCTGTGAAGTTTGGAACCAGCTATTTGTTCTCCCAGATGTGAGTTTCTTATTTATTTGTAAAATCATATGCCAAATGTTTCCAGTCTTGGAACTACTGTGGTTCTACCAAGGCTTACACAATCCAAGATTCTTACCTAATTTTGAAGTAATGGCACAATTCTAACCAGCCCAACTAACCTTTAATACTGTATTTATTAATTAATGTATTTATTTGAGGCAGAGACTAATGCACTGATCTGTCATATGCAATGCTAAGGATTAACCCCAGAGTCTCAACCATGACAGATATGCCACCTTTCACTAAACCACCTCCCTGATCCCCAATCCAGCTTCTTTTGTAGTTACTGGGGAGGGGAATAAATATCTTCAATTTCTTTCTGAAAAGAAAACCCTGATTTAAATACTTATGTACATTAATACAACTTCAATAACAAGTGATATAACTGTATCTATTTCAGAGAAAAATTGTTGACACTACTTCTATAAATTATGGGATCAGGGCTAAGAACCAAATATTTGACTCAAAGCTTATTCTTTTGGTCTACAGGACCAAAAGTGTTATGGAAAGACTTTTTAAACAGCAAATACAAGTTTGGCTACCTCGATAAATTTCAGACTTTACATAAATAATAATAAATAATTATACTAGTATAATCCATGAAAAGTTGGACACAGAAAGATAAAGATGAGTATGGCTCAGTTTGTAATGCCTTGTTCACAACTTGGAAGGTGATTTCAAGAGTGATAACTCTCCTCTGCTCCCTATTGTGTAACCATGGTCTTTCTAGGTCATGCAAAACTTCAAATATTAATTACTCTGTTTCTGTAAAGCCTAGTAACCTATTCTATCAGAATTGAGAACAACACATAGGGGACACTCAATAAATATAACCCTTTCATGATGTTCCTTGCCATCTTACAATCATGAAATAAATTCTGTCATTTTCCTAAAATCTCCTTACATGAAATATTATGGAGTCTTGAGAGAAGAATAACAACCTCCATGGGTTTGATCTTCATGTTACCTTGTGAATTTCCAAAAATACTCTCCAAGAAATCAGTCTTGAAACCTGAATATAGTCTAGGGGTCACCCCATAGCAAGAACATCCTTGTGGAAGTTTGATTCCTCAAGGTGCATTCCAGGCAGAATCCTGGGCTTGACCAACTCCTATCCTCTTCTCTCAGCCCAACTCAATGCTCCTTCATCTTTCTCCTCCAATGTATCCCACCCATGATCTTTTGGGGAGCATTCTATCAACAAAATGTGTTTCAATTTATTGGGAAACTGGTCTCTCACATGCTTTCAATCTATTGTGTCTCCCTGAGGACCAAAATATCCTTGAACCAATCACATTGCGATGAAGTGCACTGGATGGGTGTGCCCTGCCTGTCTCAGCAGAAATGCTAGAGGAGCCGCCCAGAATATAGTTGAGATAAGCACAAAGGACAGACTAGCCTCCCAAAGCAAAGAGAAACTTAAGAAGTGAATTGTACTCATGTTAACAAATGTATCCAGGTGTAAGCATCCTGATTTATAGCAAAAGCTGTACTACCTCATTCAAGGGGATAAGGTATTTTAATAAGGGGTAGAGCAAGACAAAAACAAACCCTCTGGGGGGGGGGGGGTAGAATAGTGAGGTGGGGGTTGGGTGGTAGCACAGCATAAAGCACACATGGCACAAAGCTGGAGGACTGGTGTAAGGATCTCTGTTCCAACCCCCAGCTCCCCACCTGCAGGTTTGCAGGCCTCCGTCTTTCTCTCTCCCTCCTTGTCATCCCCTCCCATTTCACCTTTGTCCTTGACATTTTGAAAGTATAGCCCTTGCCATTGTTGAACTGTGAAGAACAAGTTCTCAGCTTTTTAATCTGAGTTATTTTTCATAAGGAAACACTAACCATTAGGCTGACCATTTCAGCTAGACATGCTCTTGGCTTTGTCAGTTGAAGCGCTACTATCCTTCCCATCATTATCTTTGTCATCCCATGCCAGAGAGTCACTGGTAATTTATTTTGTATCATGATTAATCTTACTTAGAGATAACTTTCCATCGTGCTCTCCTGTGAAAGGTATACATCTTAAATTAAGATTTTATTTATTTATTTATTTAGCCTCCAGGGTTATTGCTGGGGCTTGGTGCCTGCACTACGAATCCACTGCTCCTGGTGGCTGTCCCCCCCCCCCCCATTTTATTGGATAGGACAAAGGGAAATTGAGAAGGGAGGGGAAGATAGAGAGGAGGGGAGAAAGAGAGAAACCTGTAACCTGTTTCACCGCTTGTGAAGCGACTTCTTCTGCAGGTGGGAAGCCGGGACTCAAATCCGGATCCTTGAGCGCTTCCGACTCTGCGCCTAACCCGGTGCGCCACAGCCCAGCCCCAATTAAGATATTATTTTAGAGAAGTTTAGTGTTCACTGCATAACTGAGAAGAAATTACAAAGATGGTCCACATTCCCCCTCCCCTCACAAAGGATAACCATTCCCATTAACACCCCCTCCCACTAAAATAACAAGTTGTTACAGTTGATGTGCTTATATGGATATACCAGTCACCAATACCTGTGGTTTACTTGAGGTTTTACTTGCAATGCTGTTCATCCTAAGGATTTCAACAAATGCATAATGACACCCTCTCTTCATTATAATATCAGAGAGATTGTTTTCACTGATATAAAAATCCTCCATATTTCTGTTTATCCATCTCTCCTTTGTCCTATACCCCATCCTAGTCACTGGAAACCACTAGTTTAAAAAAAAAAAGTTTCTTTTGGGACTAGGCAGTGGCGCACCTGGTTAAGCGCTCACATTACAAGGCGCAAGGTCCCAGCTTCAAGCCCCCGGTCCGCACCTGCAGGGGGAAAGTTTCATAAGTGGTGAAGCAGGGCTGCAGGTAATAAATAAATAATAAATAAATAAGAATATATAAAAAACTAACAACAAGAAAGTTTCTTTTATAAAATTATTTTACTATCTTCATTTATTGGATAGAGACATCCAGAAATCAAGAAGGTAAGGGGACAGAGAGAGGGAGAAAGACAGAGAGACACCTGCATCTCTGCGTTACCACTTGTGAAGCTTTCCCCCTGCAGGTGGGGACTAGAGGGCTCCAGCACTGGTCCTTGTGCATTGTACCACATGCACTCAATCAGGTGTGCCACCACCTGCCCCCCCAAATAAATGTTTCCAAAGTCGTTTTTCTCTAATAAGAATGACAAAAAAAAAAAAAGAATGACACACAGTTGGAATAATATAGTGTGAAGTTTTTTTAAGAATGACTTCTTGGGGCTGAATAATGACTGAGCCCATAGGGAGCACATTCTGTGTCCAGATTTACATTTTCTTTCACGTGAGTATCCAGTTGCTGGAGCAATATTTATTGGAAGGATTAATAATTTGTTCATTACATTCACAACACTATTACAACTAAGGGAAACTGACTTTCCTGGAAGTATAGTTTAAAGGGAAATTGAGTAGCAATATGGCTAGTAACCAAAAAGAGGTAAGTAGTTTAAACAGGGTCCATATAAATCAACAAAGCTTGAATCCTCATCCAGGCCTCTCCTGTAAACCTCACTACCCATTTTTAACACTGGCCATGCAAATGTTGTTGATTTAGGCAGCCAGAGAACAGGTCCAGCTGGCCAATATTTCTGCATCTGTGGGTGTGCTGGTGTATGCATATGCATAGTCAAGAGGAACCTGAGGAACCATACATATGCACTAAGTTGCAAAGGAAACATCTGTGTGGTGCAAAGGCTAATCCTCTCTCTTGAGAGTTTATTCATATCTTCTCTTTCTACCTTGGGTAATTGGGGAGCAAGGGAGCCAGGCTCTTTCCCGACTCTGTCATCGTGCAATGATGTCCGCGAATGGAGATGCTCTATCTGCTCTCAGCATTTGCACCACATAATGGCGTGTGGTTCTAGTCCATTGCCTGAAGGTCACCAATGTACTGATTTCAAACTGGGGGAAGGATGAACCAAAGAGGATCCAGTGCCTGAAAAAAAAATCTCTGGTATAGAAATGAACTAAAAGAATTAGGAATTTTTAGCCTGTAGAAAATAAGATTCAAGTAGAAGATGTTAATGTCTTAAAATGTTTTAAGGGCAACTGTTTGCATGAGAAATTGATTTGTTCCCCTTGCACATAGGCTAACATAAGGATGTGTCAAAGGATATACTTTGGCTCATAATTATAAAAGATATTTCTAGTAATCTTTACCATTCAGCAGTGAAAGGAACTGCCTGGGGAATAAGATGAATGACACAAAACTCTTGGCTTGGATTTAAATATCATATTTGAGATTGGACTAGGTGAACAACACTTTCTACCTTCCTCAGCCCTCTTTTTTATTAGCTTCCTTTTCCTATTTTTCATCTTTTGACTCTTTCTTGGAGGAAGAAAAAAATCTGTATAAGTTTATATTTCACTAAGCAGAAATCAAACCTGAGGCCCATTTGCTAAGATGTAAACTGTCACTTTGGCTCAAGATATTCGTAAGTCTTCTGAGTGATTCATAAAGGAGGCAAATATCTCTCATTCCTTGGAGCTACCAAGAACCATGTGGTAAATGACCTCATATGGGCACTGAATGGCACCGCCCCCAAGGGTTACTTCTTCCTGGTGGTGCCCCAGGTCAAAGTCGATCAGTTTTGTTTTGAGGGAAGGAATGTGAGGCATGTCCTCCACAGAGCCCCAGAACAAATGTTATGTTGTTCTTTCATCACTGCTTTTGCTATTTGACTTGTAAGCCTGGCCTTTGGAAGTCAAGTTAGGCTTGACTCAGGAAACTAATCAACAGGTGATCAAGTCCCTTTTAGACAAAGTGGAAATTCCAGTAGGTAACATGGAGGAAGGCAAGCTGTCCCAAAAGCTGGAGGAGTCTAAAACCCAAAGAATTTGACCTCTTGACTATACATATGAAGAAACTCAGGGTCAGAGAGACAACGATTATTTGAAGTCACTCAAATTTCAAACTAGGGCTATGGAAGACGAGTGAGGGGCTTAGATGACCCTAAGAGTGACTCGCTATAACTTGGTCTTAGCACTGTTCTCTGGATCACCTAAACCAGAGGACACTTGCCTCACTCAACATTCTGCCAGTGAGAGTCTACTCAAGAATAACTGACCATGTTTTCTATTAGGTGACCCTACCCCAGTTGGGTCAAAGAAGGATCTTTGCTACTAGCCATTCAATAAGAAGTCTGCCTACTGTGGATTTACCCAAAGGAAAAAAAAGCACCAGTGCACACCTATGCTCATATCAGCATGATTTATAATCACCAGAACTTGGAAGCAATTCAGAGACCCAATGACAGATGAGTGGCTAAAAAAAATGAGATATATATTATATATATATATATATATCTCGGCTGCTAAAATGATGAAGCCATCTCCTTTTGTATCATCTTGAATGGAACTAGAAGATATCATATTGGGTGAGATAAGCCATAAAGGGAAGGACAAATACCAAATGATCTCACTTATAATCAGATCCAAATAAGGGTAGGGAAGGAGAACACAAAGTGAAATATGGATTGGGTATGAGTATGCATGGCGTCAAAGCGAAGGACTCTGAAGAAGGAGGGGTGGAAGAGTACTTTGACGTTCTGGGGCATAATGAAATTATACTCATGTGTCAGTGACTGCAATGTAAAGCATTAACCCCCTCAATAAAAGGATTAAACAAAAAACTGTGCTGCTAGGAATATAGGTGTCTTTGATAGGTTTTTTTTTTTTATTTATTTTATTTATTTATTCCCTTTTGTTGCCCTTGTTTTTTTTTATTGTTGTAGTTATTATTGTTGTTGTCGTTTTTGGATAGGACAGAGAGAAATGGAGAGAGGGAGAGGAAGACAGAGAGGAGAAGAGAAAGATAGACACCTGCAGACCTGCTTCACCGCCTGTGAAGCAACTCCCCTGCAGGTGGGGAGCCGGGGTTCAAACCGGGATCCTTATGCCAGTCCTTGTGCTTTGCGCCACCTGCGCTTAGCCCACTGCACTACAGCCCGACTCCCAGGTTTTTTTTTTTTTTGGCTTGTTTTGTTTCTTTTGGATACATCCCCAGGAGGGAAATTGCTGAGTCATAAGGGTGGGTCCCTTGCTGGTGTTCTGGGAAATATCCAGACTGTTTTCCACAGGTTGTGGACAGATTTACATTCCCATCAACAGTATAGACAGTACAGAAAGGTTAGTTTCCCCAACGTCCTCACCAACACTTGTTTTTTTTGTTCAGTGATGATTTCTTTTGCTGTGCAGAGATTTTTGTTTTGGTATAGCTTGGTTGTTTAGTTTGATATAAATCCATTGACTTATTTTTTATTTTGGTTTCTTTACCAGTACACTGGAATCTCCAAAGGTATTTCTGAACTGGACATTTTGGAACATTGTACTTATGCTTAATCAAAATGAATTGTTATATCTAGATGACATGACTTTATATTTTATTAAAATTGATTTTCTTCATGGTGAAAAAAAATAAGTCTGCCTAGTGACAGGAGGTCGACTGTTCTGAGCAGCTGTTTCATGGGAGTTGAAGAATATGATAAGATAATTTTTGGGAAACTGGAATCTAAAGTAGGTGGAGAAAGTCTTTAATACCTGAGAACTAAAGTCAAGAGCATTTTTGTTGCTCAGTGTTGTTGCTTTCATCATCTTTGATTCACTCAGTGATGCCGGGGCCTGAAAAGGGAAAAAGGACACACCAGTCCTATGCTTCTAGTGACTTTTGTTACTGGGTCTATCTTCTGTGTCACTGTACACACAGCACTGAGGGGTGGCCTGTATCTCCATTAATTCATCAAATAATTAATTGGAATTTTATTGCTAGATATAAATGATTAACCCATGATCTCTAGTCTTAAGTATTTATACCTTAGCAGAGGAGATAGTTACAAAATAAATAATTATGTTGCCATATGGTGAGGAGAAATATGACAAAAAAAAAAATCTACAGATTTTGCTGAGTAATTACTAAAAGGTACATAATCCACTTGGCAAAAAAAAAAGTGCAAAGAAGTCTTTCTGGAATAACTTCTGTTTAAAGTGTTCAAAATTAAAGAAAGAACCATTGAGATTTACCACCTAAAAAGTTAAGAAAAGACATTTCAGCTCGGTCAAGAGATAAAAACAGCATGGTATGTAAAATGGAATGAACACATTTAACATGCACACGAGTGTAAGTCTAGCAGGTCATAGAAAAAGGGAGCTACATATTATAAGACAGGTTAAAGTACTGCATACTCTAAACCAACTATGACATGCCTTTAATTCAAGGCTACATTCAATATCAGGACTAGTTTCATCTAGAAAATTCTTAATTTGAATGCCTTTGATAGTCATACTTTAGTTCATGATTCCTCCAGTTCTCCATTGCCTATTCATGACCATGGTGCTCACTTCTGTTCCCACTTTCTGTATCTAGAGGGTCTAGTCTCTACTATAGATGCTAGAGAGTCTCTGAAGAGTATTTGTAGACAAAGTCACACTTCTACTTTCAATTTTCATTGAAAATGTGAAGGAAGATTGACTTTAGGATTGTTCTGGAGGCAAAATCGTCTTTAGAAGTCATTACAATAATGCAAGCAAAGTCTGAAATTGTGTTGAGTGGAGGGCATGGTGAGCATGAAATTATGGCCCCACCATGTGCTGTATGCCCTTGAAGCCTATGAAAATGTGGAGGAGGGTGTCTGGAGTTCAGAGGTCATCAAAATAGTATGATGGAGAGATGACCCAGTAGAGAGTTGATATGAATATTGGCAGACACATGACTAAGAAAAAAAGAATTGTCCAAAAGGACAGGCTGAATTATGTGTTTGGATATGTTCAGTCCTGCTACAGTTGAGTTCTCAAGAAATTAAGAAAAAAATTCTAAGTGTGTTTGTTTGTTTGTTTGTTTGTTTACCAGAGCACTGCTTAGCTCTGGTTTATGGTGGTGGAGGAGATTGAACTTGAGACTTTGGAGCCTCAGGCACAAGAGTCTCTTCACATAACCATTATGCTATCTCCATCCCCACACTGCTCACCACCCCCCACCCCCAGGAAAAAAAATCTAAGTTTACACACTAGATAACTGGCTAAGCACAAGGGTAAGTATTGTTCTTTGGGATCCACTGAAGGGAACAATAAAAGAGGCTCAAAATCCCTGGATTAAGATATTATGCCTTGAACTCTGCTCTTTCTTTTGTTCTTCACCAACACTGAAGAGAATTGTAAAACACTGCTATGGTCCCTGAAATCCTTACTAGGGAACCAAGCACTGCCTCTAAGGAAGTAATTTTCAGAGTCAATCTCCAAGACCAGCAGACTTGCCATCATGTGGGAATTTGTTAGACACGAAAATGGTCAGCTCCTACCCAAGCATTCTGGAATTCAGGGAGTAGTAGGACTTCACACTCAGTTTCAAGAACTCTATTAAGTGTCCCTTCTGTGAGAAGATTTTAATAACACTGAAATGAGAGTCAGGCTGTGGCGCAGAGGATTAAGCCCAGGTGGCTCAAAGCGCAAGGACCAGCATAAGGATCCTGGTTCAAGCCCCCAGCTCCCCGCTTGCAGGGGAGTCGCTTCACAGGTAGTGAAGCAGGTCTGCAAGTGTCTTTCTCTCCCCCTCTCTGTCTCCCCTCCTCTCTCCATTTGTCTCTGTCCTATCCTACAACAAGGGCAACAAAAAGGAATAAATAAACAAATATTTTAAAAACACTGAAATAAGCGATAATATATAATAACTGTTTTTTATATTTATTTATTTATTTTCCCTTTTGTTGTCCTTGTTTTATTGTTGTAGTTAATGTTGTTGTTGATGATGTTGGATAGGATAGAGAGAAATGGAGAGATGAGGGGAAGACAGAGAGGCGGAGAGAAATATAGACACCTGCAGACCTACCTCATCACCTGTGAAGTGACTCCCTTACATGTGGGGAGCTGGGCGCTCGAACCCGGATCCTTCCGCTGGTCCTTGCACTTTGCACCACGTTCGCTTAACCAGCTATGCTACCACCTGACTCCCTAACATAACTGTTTTATTGAATGCATTATTGAATCTTGTATATTTTTCCTACAATATCCTAGGCTGTCTCTAGAAATGAATGAATTTCTAACCACAAAAGTCACATCAAAATCCAGTCAAAAAATGGTCATGGGCAGCTAAGTTAGACATCATAGGCTAGATTTCCATTTCTCTGCTGGCTTGTACATTTTGGTTTGGTTTGATCTCAGCTTCAAAGATAAGACATGTCCTCAGGGAAGTCTCCCAGTCTTCCTTGTCTAGGTTAGAGGCTCATGTCATACTTTACCAGGAGCATGCCAAGTTCTAGCACTTGTAGCACATAATTTCATTCATAATCACCTGTGTAAAAGTCCATCTCTCCCCATTTACTCTAAACCCAGTGAGAACAGAGCCTATAACTTTCTTACTAGTTCTGTCTTCATCCCTAGAACCTAGCAGAGGGGCAGACAACAAATATTCATTTAGACAGATAGCAAGTTCACATTTATCTATACTGTTTTGCTAAGATATTTCTCTTTGCATGGATGGTTGTTTCCTGGTTCTTCTGGTGTTTTCTCTTTTCATTCCAACTTTAGCTACCACCACCCAACCCAACACAAGCACTGTGTCACTTGCTGTCGTCTCTGTGCTTTGTACTCAACAGAGCATTTATCACTATCTGACAGTTGATTTAATTACTTTATGCTCTAACCCCCACTCACACCCACCTATAGTGTAGGTTCCAAAGTTAAGGTCTGATCTGTCATGTTCAGTTCTGTACCCTCAGTACACAAGCATCCTTCATTTAATGACATTCAACTGATGCATGACTTTTCACTGACTCATTTGTTCAAACACTCGTACATCATCTATATGGACTCATTTTAGAAATGAAGAAAGCAAACCCCACTAAAGAGTGATTTTCCCAGGTCATGCAGTAGTAGGTAACAAAACTATAGGGGAAATCTATGGCTTCTGACTTTCAAGCCAGCCATACTTCTACCACACCTAGTACTTCCTTGCTGGACAAAATAATTTTTTTTTCTGTAAGTAAACAGGGAGCCACTGAGTAATTGAAATATCAAGGAACTGGAAGGATGGACACTACTTTACTGTCAGGTAGGTTCTTCTCTTCCTTCTCTTGCCGCATTGACGAGTCTTATTTCAAAGGCATCTGCTTTTCCATCTGTGGGTCATGAAGTCATTGTTGCACACTATAAATCCATCATCAACAGCTCCTCACAACTGAGTTGGTTGACAGCTTTGAATCACTGGCAATGTGGAGATGCCAGGAGAGCTGGTGCTGTCAAAGCAACATCAGCTGGAAATGGCTTGAGATTGCTGGGGCTGCACCAAGCACCTGCACTAGGCACGTGCCCATGATGGATGGCTGCTGCAGGGAGGAATACAGGGGAGAGGAATAGGAAGACACTTAAGCAGGTGGCTGATCAACGGGATCCTTTATCATGTTGCACATGTTCTTGGTCAATTCAGAAGCTTAAATGTTTTAGAAAAAGAAATTTCCTGGGTGGGTTGTTGGGAGGCGGAGGGATAGCATAATGGTTATGCAGAGAAATCTTAATGCGCAAGGCTCCGAAGTCCCAGGTTCAACAATCTGCACCACGGTAAGTCAGAGCTGACCATTGCTCTGATAATATATATATATATATGTATATATATATGTATATATATATATATATGATTTATTTATTTTTTATAGAGACAGAGAGAAGTTGAGAGGGAAAGGGGAGATAGGTAGAAAGTGAGATACTGGTACACTGCTTCACCACTCATGAAGCTTCCCCCTACAAGTGGGGACCTGGGCCTTGAACTCACGTCCTTGGTACATGATAATGTATATACTCAAGTGGTATGCCACCGCATGCTCCTCCCCATGGACACATCTAAATTTATTTCATTTCATTTTTTAATGAGAGAGAGAGAGACACATACAGAAAGAAAAACACAGAGAAATATCAGAGCACTGCTCAGCTCTGGTTTATGGTGGTGCTAGGGAGTTGACCTGGGTCTTTAAGCCTCAGGCATGAAAAGTCTTTTGCATAATTATTATGCTACATCCCCAGCCCAAAGCATTTTTTACAATGAATCATAGCACTGACTTTTGTGCTTTGACTGAGAGGAATATTATGCAGTTACCAAAATCTGATATAAATATAGACCAACACAATGAGATTCTCAGAATAAATCGATAGGAGACATTAGGTTTAAAAATGTAAAATGCTATTAGAGCCTAGTTTTGTTAAGGTAAAGTGTAAATGTGTAGGTGGGTAGAAGGGTCATAGATGGGTATGTAGCAAAGTGGGTCTATAGCTAGATGGACATACTGATGAAATAGACATAAAAGAATGGAGAGATTTATACCAACATATTAACATTGACTATATGTAGATGGAGGAGGGATTGAGGTGGTTGGGGAATTTGTTTGTTTGTTTTACCATTGTTAGGGCTTCACTATCTTGGGCCAACTTTTTCAGATAGAAAGACAAAGAGGCAGGTGGAGAGAGGGAAAGACATCTTGGAATTGAAGCTTCCCACAGAGTAGTGGGGGCCAGGCTTGAACCTGGACTGATGGCAGACAAAGCTGTCATACTATGCAGGAGAAGTATCTTATTGCCTCTTAGAACAGTTTTTAAAATTGTGTATCTTAGGCTAGGGGTGTGGATTGACCCTCCAACATATAGGTACAGCAGAGAAGCGGTTACAGAACCCAGAACTTCTTCTTCTGCACCCAAAATAGAATTTTGGTTTGGGCCAGGTGATGGTGCACCTGATTGGGTACACATGTACAGTGTGCAAGGATCCAGGTTCAAGCTTCTGGTCCCCGCCTGCAGGGAGAAAGCTTCAGGAGTGATGACGCAGGTCGGCAGGTGTCTCTCTGTCTCTCTTCCTCTCTATCTCTCCATTCCTTCTTGATTTCTGACTGTCTCTGTCCAATAAGTAGAAAGATTTAAAATATTAAAAAAAAACATTTTTTGGGGGGTCCATACTATCAGAGAGGAAAGTGTTAGGGGAAGATGACCAGAAGGCTCTTAATCCCAGTTCCACTAGGACCTAGAACTTTTGTGACCAGGAACCTTTATTTTTGCCCCATCGTGAGAGGGAAGAGAATTTGGAGAACACCTGAGGAAGTCAGGCCCTGTCTCCATCACTTGAGAGAGAAGAAGAACAAGGAAGCACACCTAGAAATTGCAGTAGGTGTAGGTTTGACTTAGAAAGGAAGTAAAGGTTGAGCACTGGAAATAAATAAAAAATGGCATCAGCTTCCACATGGAGTTATCCATCTTTACCTGAATGGCCCATGTGTTTCTCTGGTTCATGACTATCATTTTCCTAATTAAAAGGTTAAAATATCTGGGGGAGGCGGGAGAAAAAGAAAATGAAAACAACAACAACAAACAAACTGAGGAATATTTAGGGTGAGTGGAAAAAAGTCTTTTACAATGGAATAAAATAATCACTTGGGAGGCTGGGCAGTAGCGCAGCAGGTTAAGGGCACATGGACCTGTGTAAGGAACCCAGTTCGAGCCCCACAGCTCCCCACCTGCAGGGGGGGTTGATTCACAACTGGTGAAGCAGGTGTGCAGGTGTCTATCTTTCTCTTTCCCCTCTGTTTTCCCGTCCTCTCTCAATTTCTCTCTGTCCTATCCAATAACAATGACAGCAATAAAAACAATAGTAACAATAACAACGATACACAACAAGGGCAACAAAAGGGGAAAAAAATGGCCTCCAGGAGCAGTGGATTCATAGTGCAGGCACCAAGCCCCAGCAATAACTCTGGAGGCAAAAAAAAAATCACTTGTTAGTGTCTTATAACTACAAAAAAAAAAAAAAAAAGATGGGATATATACCCAGTGCAGTAAGAAAAGACTATTGTGTTCACTGGGACAAAATGAATGGAACTGGAAGTGATTGTGTTTAATGAAGTAAGAAAGGAAGTGATGTACAACTACCAGTTGATTTTATTCATATGTGGAATATAGAGAATTGGAACACATGGTATTGGGGAAATATCTAAATATTATTTGAATCAAGATCTCATCTTTGACATGTTTCTTCTTTATTCATTGTATCATCCATCCACTGATCCAAGAGGCAGAATATACTTGAACTTCAAGATGACATTTTAAACAATCTCCTATGATATTTTCATTTTCATTCACTGTCCCTTCATAGTCCTGGGTTATTTATTTTTATTATCTACAAACCTTGGAACCCCTTTCTACAACTCACCATCATCATCCCTTGTTCTCCTAGTCAATTCCTTCTCATGCTCCAGGGTCGTCTTTAAGCCCTGATCACTTCCCTTTTCCTTTATTGTTTCCTCCTCCCTGTCTTTCTACGTTCACCTCCACCTGACCACCAGGTTCTACATTATACAATATATGTTACTCAATTTGAAATGTCCCAAATGTATATGGTTATTATTAAAGCACTTGCTATTCTGGATTCTCAATGAAGTCTTATCTCTATTTTGGGTCTAACTTCCTATCAAAAGGTCTTCTTTTGCTTCTGTTGCATCAGCCTAAGAGAAAACTTGGCTAACCACCTTGGTTTCTTTAATTAACAAGCATTTACTGCGCACCTACTGTCAAGCATAATAGCTAGCAATGTATAGTCTACCCCCCTCCCAAGTCATATGAAAAGGAACCACAAACATCTGCCAGAGGTTATCAATATTCTGTCATGACTTAGACAGTGAGTCTTCTTGGCATCCAAGAGGCACCTGTGTGGACAGGGAGAAATTTTCCAGAGGACTTTGTATTAGAGCAAGAACCTCAAACAAAGGAAAGATTCAGACAACCAGAGAATAGAAAGGCAGACTGTGGGAAGTCATCTGATCTAATTCAGTCCTGGAAGACATATCTAACTGATATCACTGAGAAGTCATGCTAGTTTCCAAGAGCCTCAGAAGCCTGATTAGTATTGATGCTATATTATTCATCTGCCTCTTAAGGTAGTTGTCAGGAGGATAAGATAAACACAATTCAGTGGTACATGGAATCCTTACTATGTGAGCTTAACCCGGTGCGCCACCACCTGGCCCCCCAGCACATGGAGTCCTTTGTAAGGTGTAAGTGAATGCAATCACGGAATTTAAAGAATATTAGTTAAGTGACTTGGATAGAAAAAGATGACTCTGTAAGAATATAAAGTCCTGAAATATGTCAGAAAAATGAAGGGCATGCTTTGGAGAAAGCTGTGAAGATTATGAATTTGTTTTTCTGTTTGGATTTTATCAACTCTAGAATCTCGTCTGTGTATTCTTTTCCATTAATCTATCCTCTCCTTCCTGGTTTGGGTTAAGTGCTTATACCCCTATGTTGTTGGTTTCAAGTACTGATAAAACAGTCATTTATTTTTAGTTAAATTGTCTGTCTTCCCAATAAAACATGGATGTCACTTAAGGCAAGCAGCTATTTATTTTATATCCTCATCTGGAATGCAGTGAGAAATCGGTAAATTTGTGTCAGTGGTAATGATCCTAATGTTAACTGCAAATAAGGTCCTTACCAGGTGTCAGTCAGTCATTTTTCTCAGGACTTCAGAATGTCTTCATCCCACAACAAAATATCAGTGACATAGGTCTTATTCCCATTTCGCAGATAGAAAACGCCATCTTGGAAAACTAAATAACTGCTAAATTACCAAACCGGTAAGCCCTGGTCCCAGAAACTTGATTGAGGCCGTTATATTTAGAGTGCTAGAACTCAATCACTCATTATTTTTACCAATAAAGATCATATGTCACCTCCAGGATTTAACTAAGTTTGACACCTTCCCCATTCCACAATCTGTAAATCCCACAATAGACCTAGAGCTCAGTGCAGCTGCACCTGTGCCTCTGTATTCATCCCACCTGAAATCATTCACAGACCTGAGAGCCTTAAGCTAAGACCTGTGCTCTGAGTTGGGCAGTAGCACAACGGGTAAAAAAAAAAAAAAAAAAAAAAAAACCCTCTATCTTCCACTTGCTTGAAATGTAAATCAATTCAGTCAAGAAGTTGCAGATGCTGCTCTGATGCCATCCTGACTTTTCTGGGCAGATGACTTCTCCAATGTGTCCTAGAACCTCACCACCCCAGGGCCCTACCCCAGTGGGGAGGGAAGGACAGAAACAGGCTGGAGGTATGGATCAACCTGCCAATGCCCAAGTTCAGTGGAGAAACAATTACAGATCTTCCACCTTCTGCTCCTTATGATGATCCTGGGTCCATACGCCCAGAGGGATAAAGAATAGGAAATGTTGACCAGGGGCAGATCCAAGATGGCAAATTTTGGAGCAAAGGGCAAGGACAGGCATAAGGATCCCAGTTTGAGCCCCAAGCTCCCCACCTGCAGGAGAGTCGAGTCACAGGTAGTGAAGCAGGTCTGTAGGTGTCTATCTTTCTCTCCCCCTCTCTGTCTTCCCCTCCTTTCTCCATTTCTCTCTGTTCTAACAAGGACGACACCAACAACAACAATAATAACAACAATGAAAAAACAACAAGGGCAACAAAAGGGAAAATAAATATATATTTTTAAAAAAAAGACCTGCGCTCTACCAGCTTGAGTGGCCTTTTAATTTTTTCCCCATGAAGGTTATCACTGCAGTTCAGTTCAGTTCTGGCATGAGGACTAGTCCACCTATCCTGGTGGCCATTTTTCCTCTTTCATTCTTTCTTACTTTATTTTAATAGAAACACAGGCATGAGAGAGGAGATACTTGCATCATCACTCCACCACTCTTGAAGCTCCCCACATGCAAGAGATCAGAGCCTTAGTTTGGGTTCTCGCACACAGGGATGCATATGCCCTATAGTGCGTGCCACTGCCTGGCCCTGAGTAGTGTTTTAGAAGGGAGAAAACTTCACATTTCAGGAGGACCATGAAAAACCAAATAGACAAATTCAATTTCCAAAGGGCACCCAGAAGAAAGTGAATTTGTATATTTTATCAAAACTCCTTTAGCTCAAAATATCCATCTCAAACCTTTTTCTCTCTTTTACAAAATGTAAGTACTTCTCAAAGGTACTGTGGTTTTTGCAAGTTGCTAGGATATCAATATATTTATCCACAACTGCAGACATTTGGCTCTGGAATAGTCCACTGAGTCCTCACATGAGGCGAGATCATGGAGATTCAATTCAAGGAGGTCCTGAGGGGGCTTTGAAATCCACTAGGGAGTTGCTAATTGCTTGGAGGTACCACAGGTTTTGGCACTTGGAGGCACTTGAATATTTTTTCTCTAGGTTTTACTATAATAAGTTTTCTTTGGTGCTTCAGTTGATTTGTTTTGGCTTCTTTGGAGGTTTCAAATTCAGTTATGACTTGCACCTGCTTTTTTGAACCTAGCAAACATGAGGAGAGAACGATGTCATAGTTTTCTACACCACAGTCCCTGGAGCTCCGACCAGGGAACGCTCTGGGTCTAGATGCCCTCAGGGAAAAACAGGATATCGAAAATTGGGTTTTTTGGGGTGAGAAACATTGGTGCTGAACAGGTTTAATTCCTGGTCCAAGACAAATACTAAAGATTGTTGCCTCTGCAGACATTTTCTGGCTTAGAGTGGGGGTAGGGGTAAATAGCAGAACCAAGGCGGGCTTAGGACATATGCCTAAGATGGAAAAATAAAAAATTGTGCCCAGGTGATAACATCTATCTTGTAAAGCATTATTTCTTTAATAAGACAATAAAGAATTTTTTTAAATAAAGGGAAAATATCACAAGTTTCTCATTATCATCATCAGAAAAAGAAAAGACTATTATATTAAAAAAAGAGATATGGGGCAGGGGTAGATATCACAATGGTTATGCAAAGAGGCTTGTATGATTGAGGCTCCAAGTCCCAGCTTCAATTCCCCACACCACCATAAATGAAAACTGAACAGTACTCTAGTAAAAAAAAAAAAAAAAAAAAAAGCCACTAACTTCCACTTGCTTGAAATGTAAATCAATTCAGTCAGGAAGTTGCAGATGCTGCCCTGATGCCATCCTGACTTTCCTGGGCAGATGACTTCTCCAATGTGTCCTAGAACCTCATCACCTCAGAGCCCTACCTCACTGGGGAGGGAAGGACAGAAACAGGCTGGAGGCATGGATCAATCTGCCAATGCCCAAGTTCAGTGGAGAAACAATTACAGACCTTCCACCTTCTGCTCCTCATAATGATTCTGGGTCCATATGCCCAGGGGGATAAAGAATAGGAAATGTTGACCAGGACCTGATCCAAGATGGCAAATTTGGAGCCAGAAATGCCATGAGCTCCAAGAGGCAGCAGCTTGCAACCCAGGATCAGCTGCATAGGTTAGGACACTGGGCTGTGTGTAGGAGGGTGAACACTGGCTGGCCAGAGTGACACCAAAATACAGTCCCATAAATCTCTCTTGGGCTGACAAAAGCAGGTCAGGGGGACAAAGGGAAATCCTTTGATTCTTTCTGAGCTCACCCCGCCACCCCAATACCAGGCCACAGGGGCAGCACAGCCACTCCTAGCAGGCTCCCCTCTGAGTTATTTTCTTTACCAAGATTCCTGGCTCATCAGGGGTGTCATTCCAAGCTTCTTCCTTTAACTTCTCTCTTTTTTTAAGTGGCTGGAGTTCTATTTGAATGACAAAATACCTGACCAATCAGAGCCTCATCCCTGCCTGGGAAAGTCTACATGGAGGTTATTTTTTTTAATTATTTTATTATCTTTATTTATTTATAGGATAGAGACAACCAGAAATTGAGAGGAGGAGGGGAGATAGACAGGGAGAGAGACAGAGAGACACCTGCAGCACTGCTTCATGACTCGCAAAGCTTTCTCCCTGCAGGTGAAGACCAGGGGCTCGAACCCAGTTTCTTGTGCACTGTAATATCTGTGCTCAACCAGGTGCACCACCACCTGGCCCCCACCCCTTTTGTCATTTGGATACTTCTTACTATTGGCTGTCTTTGCTCAGGCTGCCTGCAGCCAATCTGGATCTGTCTAAGCTGCAGACTGACTGCTAGTGGTTTTCTACTCTATTTAATTTTATTACTAGTATTATTGTATACATGTGTCCCTTTTCCATCCACTTTCTTCAGGTTGACCAAAATTAACTGTTCTTGTTTTTTCCATTGCTAGGTGACTGGGTGTCCTATTATGAGAGGAACTTGTTTCTCTCTACCTCTTCTCTCCACTCTCCTTCCCCCCCCACTTATCTAATTAAAAAAAAATCTTTCCTTTCACTGCTCTTCCTTTTTTCTTCTTTCTTTCTTTTTTAAATTCTTTTCTTCCTACCTTCTTTAGTTTTCTGAATTGACCGATACTCACTTGTGAATTATTTTGGGAAAGAAATCTGACTCAGAGTGGACTCTATGTGTGTGTGTCTATGCTACTTCCCTTTCAGCCCTTTCTATCCCTAGAATTTATAGTGTAGAGTAGATTTGCATAATTTTCTATTCTTACTTTCCATTTTTCCTGTCTCTTTCTTTTTCTTTTGTTTGGTTTCTAATTGTTCTTGAACTGGAGGTGTTGTTTGGCTAAATGGTATTGGTTGAACTGCATCAATCCTTGTTTCAGTTACGATTGTTGTAATCTCTGAGGTTGGTGACAGCACTTATCATAAAGTATAGCATGGCTTGTATGTAAAAAACAACAACTGAAGAATGACAGAACAGAAAAATAAAAAACACATAAAAAATGATTAAATCAAGAGCAAATAAAACTACTATCATAAAAATGAAGACAGGAGCCGAGAAGAAACTATAAATCAGTCAGAAGTAACCATAGATAAGAAATGTATGCAAGCAATAAGAAACCAAATAATCACAGAAATGAAGACAACTGTGGAGGAAAGGGCTAATTAGGAAACAAGAGAAGAGAACCTCAAAGAAAATACAAGCTACCTCAAGATAATTAGAGAAATGAAAGCTGAAATAGCTGAGCTAAAAGGCCAATTAGCAGAACAAGATAATACTATAACTGAACTGAAGAAAGAAGCTGAGGGAAGGGAAAGCAGATTAACAGAAGCAGAAAATAAAATTAGCCAGACAGAGGATGAGCTATAGAAAACTAAGAGGTAAAAGAGATTGAGAGAAAGGGAAAACAACAACAGAGACATATGGGATGATCTCAGAAGAAGAAACATTCATATAATTAGCCTACCAAAGGAAGAATAGAAGAAGGGGAAGTAAATATTCTAGAGGAAATAATGGAAGAAAACTTTCCAAACCTAAACAACAGAAAGGATATTAAGATTCAAGAAGCCCAGAGAGTTCCAAACAGAATCAACCCAGACCTGAAGACACCAAGAAACATCATAGTTACCATGAAGAGAAGTAAGGACAAAGAAAGGATCCTAAAGGCTACAAGAGAAAAGGAAAAAAAAAAAAAACCTCACATACAGGGGAAAACCTATAAGACTGTCAACAGACTTCTCCACTCAAACTCTAAAAGCCAGAAGAAAGTGGAAAGATATTTACTGAGCCCTGATTGAGAAAAGGTTTCAACCAAGGATAATATATCCTGCTAGACTTTCATTCAAACTAGATGGAGGGATCAAAACCACCTCAGACAGGCAACAGTTGAAGGAGGCAACCTTCACCAAGTCTGCCCTGTAAGAGGTACTAAAAGACTTCTTATAAACAAGAACATCACCATAATACTTGCCATATATCAGAACAAATAAAGAATTGTTGAATAATGGAACTACAATACATTCAATCCATAATATTAATAAATGTCAATGGATTAAATTCACCCATTAAAAGGCACAGAGTGGGAGGATGGATCAGAAAACACAACCCAACCATATGCTGCTTGCAAGAATCCCAACTGACCCAACAAGACAAACACAGACTTAAAGTGAAAGGATGGAAAACTATTAATGGCTAATGGACCACAAAAAAGGGCAGAAACAGCCATTCTTATCTCTGACTCCATAGACTTCAAATTAAGTAAAGTAAAAAAAGATAGACAAGGCCATTATATAATGAGTAGAGGATCAACCAACCAAAAATATTTAACAATTATTAACATCTATGCACCCAATGAGGGACCTTCTAAATACATCAAACACATACTGAAAGAACTACAAAAATACATCAATAGTAATACAATGATAGTGGGAGACTTCAAAAGCCCACTCTCACACTTAGATCAACAAAGCAGAGAATCAACAAAGAAACAAGAGAATTAAATGAAGAAATGGACAGACTAGACTTCCTGGATATTTTCACCTCCCAAAAACTCAAATACACATTCAAATCCAGACAACACATACTCAAGGATAGACCACATGTTAGGCCACAGACAGCATCAACAAATTCAAGACATTGAAATCATCCCAAGTAACTTCTCAGACCATAGTGGAGTAAAGCTAAAATTAAACAACAAAAAGAAAATTCACAGAATTTTTTAAATAAAATTCACAGAATTTGGGAACTCAACAACATGCTGCTTAAGAACCACTGGGTCAGAGAGGCACTCAAGCAAGAAATTCAAATGTTTCTGGAAACAAATGAAACTGAAGACACAAGTTATCAAAATATTTGGGACACAGCTAAAGCAGTACTGAGAGGGAAACTCATAGCCATCAATCACGTATTAGAGGACAAGAAAAAGCTCAAATAAATGACCTTACTGAATGCCTTGAGGACTTAGAGGAAGAGGAACAAAGGAACCCTAAAGCAACCAGAAGGATGGAAATCACTAAAATTAGAGCAGAAATAAACAACATTCAACATAAGGGAACCATACAAAAGATCAATGAAGTAAAATGTTGGTTCTTTGAAAAATCAAACAAGATTGACAAACCCCTAGCTAGACTCACTAAAAAAAAAAAGACCCAAATAAATAGAATTGTAAATTATAGAGGAGATATCCCAACTGACACCACAGAAATCCAGAAAATCGTGTAAGACTTCTACAAATACTTAGAGGAAAACATTGGTGGAACACTTTCCCACCTAAACCTCAAGGACATCTTTGATGATACAAACCCAACTGCAAGGAAGACTAAAGCAGAAACAAATCAATGGGAACACATCAAATTGAAAAGCTTCTGCACAGCCAAAGAAACTATTACACAACAAGGAGACCCCTCACAGAATGGGAAAAGATCTTCACATGCCATACAACAGATAAGAGATTAATCACCAAAATATACAAAGAGCTCAACAAACTAGCAACAACAACAGCAACAACAACAAAAATGACCCCATCCAAAAATGGGCAGAGGATATGAACAGAACATTCACTATAGAAGAGATACAAAAGGCTAACAAATACATGAAAAATTGCTCCAGGTCACTGATTGTCAGAGAAATGCAAATAAAAACAACAATGAGATACAACCTCACCCCTGTGAGAATGGCATACATCAAAAAGGACAGCAGCAACAAATGCTGGAGAGGCTATGGGAACAGAAGAACCCTTCTGCATTGCTGGTAGGAATGTAAATTGGTCCAACTTCTGTGGAGAGCAGTCTGGAGAACTCTCACAAGGTTAGACATGGACCTTCCATATGACCTAGTTATTCCTCTCTTGGAGATATACCCCCAAGGGCTCCATAACACTCAAACAAAAGATATTTCTACATCTATGTTCATAGCAGCACAATTCGTAATGGTTAAAACCTGGAAGCAACCCAGGTGCCCAACAACAGATGAGTGACTGAGAAAGCTGTGGTATATATACACAATGGAATACTATGCAGCTATTAAGAACAATGAACCCACCTTCTCTGACCCACCTTGGACAGAGTTAGAAGGAATTATGTTAAGTGAGCTAAGTCAGAAAGATAAAGATGAGTATGGGATGATCCCACTCATCAACAGAAGTTGAGAAAGAAGAACAGAAAGGGAAACTAAAAGCAGGATTTGACTAAATCTGGAGTAGGGCACCAAAGAAAAACCCTGAGGTGAGGGTGAGGGTGGATATTCAACTTCCCGGGGTGGCAGGAGAGATGGGTGGGTGGGTAGGATAGGACACAGCTTTTTGGTGGTGGGAATGGTGTTTATGTACACTCGTATTAATTTGTAGTCATATAAATCACTATTTCATTAATATGAGAGGGGAATATTGATTGTACGTCTCAAACTTTTTAAAGCACAGACTGAATCTTTTTAGTACATAGGCTGAGCCTTTGATGTGTTGACTTTCTTAAAAGCTTAGACCAGGGAGAGCAGAAGCAACTGGTGGCACAGCTATATATAAACAATGTCAAAGAACATAAATTATGGTGATGTTATATATTATACAGCAAATCCTAAAAAGGGATTAAGTTAACCCAATTAACAAATAATGTAATTATAACAATAACTATCTATTGTTTTCTTGAACCCTAAGACAGCAGGAACCTCAATTTCCACTATAGAGCCTATATTTCCCCCAGTCCTGGAACCTCTAGGGTGGGGCGCACTTTCCTGCATGCTTCTCTCAATTCATACCAAATGCTACTGCATCCACTGATGAATTTGGAGCTGATGAATTCTTTCAGCTGTTGCTTATCTGAAACACAGCAGAAAGTTGCATTTATCCTAGCAGTTATTTCTTGCTTTTAGTACTTCCACTGAGCAATCTACTGACAGGCTAATGAAATTTCTTTTATTAGTGACTCTTTGCTTCTCTCTGGCAGCCTGCAGAACAGTCTCTTTATCCTTGATCTTTGCATTTTAACTGTCATGTGCCTTGGTAAACTTGGGTTTTGAGCAAGGAATCCAATAAAAATGAGTTCACACCCAAATTCATTCCTTTCTTTTTAAAGCTTCTCCAATTTAGTGCACATTTTTTAAACAGAGCAGGATTCTGCTATTTTAGCTCTGTCCTATTTAAAAAGAGTTACAACTTCTCTAGATATCATTACCATCCAGTAGTTTGGGGGACTTCTCCATGTGGTAGGGCTCCAAGTGAGCTATGAATGTCAACATAAGATGCTACCTGTTGGATGGTAATTCACAAAATATGCCCCCATTTTCCACTCACATAGAATTGGTGAAAACTGTGTGTGTGTGTGTTTTTTTGACAGAAGTTATTACTACAGTGGGCAAATGATCTGTCTAATTATTTGCAGCAAGGAAACTTAATATCAGCACTTCTAAAGCTTAACATGGGGCAGGTGCCCACAGAAATGTAACTGTCTCAGTCCACAAGGCTGCCAAGGAGTCATTTTATGATAGTTTCAGTGGCATCATTTATTATGGATTCAAACTAGAAGACTCATCGCGAGTTATACTACTCAAAGTGATATATTTCATAGTACATCTTTAAAATATTTTCTGCAATTTCAATGTATAGTAATTGAAATAAAAACTTCCATTGGGCTTTGCTGGGGGTTGAACAAATGAGAGGTTTATTATGCAGTGGGCTTATTTATTAAGCAAAGGGGAAAGATTGACTAGCCATGATGGTGAGGGCCACAGTCCTTAAGCATTTATTACCACCTTCAGCTACACGGTGTGCAGGTCCCAGGGGAAGTGGAATGGGGGCTCTGGGGAGAAGGCACAAGAGAGCAATGAAGAGATAAAAAGAGCTTAACAATAATTAATTTTACATTCATGTCCCATAATCCATTCTGCTCACCATAAGTAAACTGTGTTCTCAACATTATGCATTGTGCAGAGGTGGACCATAACGTTTTTGATGGGTGTGCTTGACTCCTTAGGATGTATCTCTAGGAGAGGAATTACTGGGTCATAAGGAAGGTTCCTTTCTAATTTTCTGAGTGTCCTCCATACTCTTTTCCACAGGGAATGGATGGATCAATCTACATTCCCACCAGTAGTGCAGGAGGGATCCTTTGTCCCCATAATCTCTGCAGCATTTGTTGTTGCTGTCATTTCTGATGTATGACATTCTCGCACAGGTGAGATGTTATCTCATTGTTATCTTTATTTGCATTTCTCTGACAATCAGTGACTTGAAGTAATTTTTCTTATGTCTATTGGCCTTTTGTATTTCTCCTGTAGTAAATGTTCTGTCCATATGCTCTCCCCATTTTTGAATTGGGTCATTTTTTTTGTCCCACAAAAAGCTAATATGTGTGGAAGAGTTTTGTGGTCTAGTATCATGGTAGGTTTTGTCCAGGAAACTGATCGAAATCAAATATACATTTCATAGAAATTGTGAAGGCCCATATGATCAGGAAATTTGTATTCTTGGAATACTCCACTTTTAACATCAGTAAATACATTTATTTGTTGGAATTTAAAATTTTTGTTTTATTTAGATTTTAACAGCTAACAGGTTGGGAGCATGAATCGACCTGCCAACACCCACGTTCAGTGGAGCAGCAATTACAGAAGTCAAACCTTCCATCTTCTGCATCCCATAATGATCCCGGGTCCATACTCCCAGAGGGATAGAGAATGGAAAACAGGATCACAGGTCCATAGGGAAATGCAAAATCCTTCATAACCAATGTTGGTCAAGCTTCAGCCATTGCTTCCTCATGGGGACACTTGTTCTCATCTAGCTTGTGTCTCTCAATGATGGATATATTTCCTATATTATGACCTCCACCTGCCTTTGTCTTTTCTTGAGATACCTCTTCAACCACCCGTTGCAGAACTCTGCATCCTTTCTAGGGAGTCACACAATCGCTTATGCGTTCTATCACTAACTTCTATATCTGTATTCATGTCTATTTTCACATCATATATAAATCTAGTCCACAGGGAGTCGGGCTGTAGCGCAGAGGGTTTAGCGCAGGTGGCGCTAAGAACAAGGACTGGAGCAAGGATCCCGGTTCGAGCCCTGGCTCCCCACCTGCAGGGGAGTCACCTCACAAGTGGTGAAGCAGGTCTGCAGGTGTCTATCTTGGGGAGCTGGACGGTAGCGCAGCGGGTTAAGCGCAGGTGGCGCCAAACTCAAGGACTGGCAAAAGGATCCGGGTTTGAGCCCCCGGCTCTCCACCTGTAGGGGAGTCGCTTCACAGGCGGTGAAGCAGGTCTGCAGGTGTCTATCTTTCTCTCCTCTTCTCTGTCTTCCCCTCCTCTCTCCATTTCTCTTTGTCCTATCCAACAACAATGACATCGATAATAACTACAACAATAAGACAACAAGAGCAACAAAAGGGGAATAAATAAATAAATAAAATGTAAAAATAAATAAATAAATCTAGTCCACATTTATATCATCGAGGTACTAGCTCTTCTATTTTTTAAGTTTTTATCATTTGCCTGATTTTTATTTTATCTATTGTCTAGAGTGGGTAGCTTTTCTCCTGTATTGGATCCTAAAGTCCTTTGAAATGGCACAGACTAGAACCTCAGGGGAGGAATGGTGGTGGAAGAAGGCTGCGCCTATCAAAGGCATACATGATGTCAGACTATTTGGAGCAACCTCATCAAATCATCTCCCTTTACCCTTCTTCATTCTTTAACCTTATTTCTCCACCTCCTTCACTGTGCTATAGCTATATGACCTATTTTTTTAAATGATTTCATAGTGGATCATGAGACTATAATAATTTTATCTTTCTATGGAATTCATCAATGATAATACTAGATTTAAAGGTCATTCCTGGAGAGTTATTGCAGTTATTATTGGGAGGGTCAGGGCACAGGATTTTGATGATGGGAAACCAGCATGGAAATATGCCTTGTAATTTTTTTGTGTGTGATTTTAATATCGATTTACAAAATTATAAGGTATGAGGCTAGGTAGTGGTACACCTGGTTAAGCGCACATGTTACAATGTGCAAGGACTCAGGTTCGAGCCCCTGGTCCCCACCTGCAGGGGAAAAGCTTCACAAGTACTGAAGCAATGCTGTAGGTCTCTCTCTCTCTCTCTCTCTCCCTCTCTATCATCCCCTCACCTCTCAATTTCTGGCTGTCTCTTGCCAATGAATAAATAAAGAAAATTTTTTAAAAGTTAAAAAACTATAAGATAGCAGGGGTATAATTCTACACAGTTTCCACAACCAGAGTTCTGTTTTCCCAGGTGTATAGGGCCATAGGTCTCTGATCTTCTCCCTTACACCCTACCCCCAAGAATTACCATGATAATTCTCACAAAGATTAGAAACAGCTTGGTCACTTTTTTTTTGTTTGTTTTTGCAAGTTCATGGTTTTCAATTCCCTGTATTCTGCACATGAATGAAACCTCCTGGTAACTGTCTTTTCCTTCCTTCATTTACTAAGCAAAATCATCTCCCTTCCCATCCATTTTTTGTCCTGGAGGACACAATATTATCTTTATTAAATTGTATTCCATTGAATGTATATCTTATACCTTCTCTACCCAGTTGTCTGTGGATGGACATTTAGATTGCGTCCTCTTCTTGGCAATTGTGAATACAGCAGACACTGGCTTATTTTTAATGTCTCAAATGTGCAGACATGTTCAATCTCTGACTATTGGAATGACTATCCATCTTCCTATAATGTTTTCCCACAAAACCTTCTAAGGGTGACTTCTGTTTTTAACTTTTAGTTAAGTTTGAGACTTGTGAAGGAAAGAGATAGTTTGCTAGTATGAAACATATCTTCACCTGCATGAAGTGCCAGTTTCAAACTCTAGCACCGCCTTGGAGTATCACTGCACAGTACTATGAGTAATGAAGTAATACTGGACAACCCCCCCCCCACCCCTGCCACAAATACATACTCTATATCTAAAATAAAAATTATTTTAAAAATCAGCCTAATAGTGTATTGTACTCTCTAGTGTCCTCTGTCTCCTCATAATACTAAGAACATCCAAAATTAGCTTGTTGGTTCATTAGCCTGTCTTGCCTTCTCTCTCCACCAACTAAAGAATAAACCCTGGGAGGTCAAGGGTTAACCTGTCTTGTTTGCGACTACACCTGTGGTTTAGAACAATGTCTGATATATAGAAAATGCTCAATAATCTACCAACGAAAAAATAACTTTTGAAGGAAAGGTATTACTATGCCAATTTTGAAGAAGAGACTGAGGCTTCAAGAAGTGGTACTGTGCTTCCTTTGTGAATTAGTAATTGCCCCAAAGCCAGGCCTCTGATATGTAGATCACAGATGCTCCATGGACACACAGGGGCATGGGTTGATAGACACCGACCGTTTCTTTAATTAGATCTCCTGATGCTTCTCTTACTTCTTCGCTTTGTTTGAAATTATAGACAACTAGTCACAAGGGTATCTACTCTCATAAAGTTTTACTCGCCAGAACAAGAATATTTTTCACATAAGCTAACATGCTAAGTCCTTTTTTTTTTTTCCCTCCGGGGTTATTGCTGGGCGAGCCTGCACCATGAATCCACCGCTGCGGGAGGCCATTTTTTCCCCCTTTGTTGCCCTTGTTGTAGCCTCCTTGTGGTTATTATTATTATTGCCATTGTTGATGTTGTTCGTTGTTGGATAGAACAGAGAGAAATGGAGAGAGGAGGGGAAGACAGAGAGGGGGAGAGAAAGACACCTGCAGACCTGCTTCACCACCTGTGAAGCGACTCCCCTGCAGGTGGGGAGCCGAGGGCTCGAACCGAGGGCTCGAACCGAGGGCTCGAACCGGAATCCTTACTCTGGATTCTGCGCTGGATTCTGCGCTTTGCGCCACATGCGCTTAACCCACTGCGCCACCGCCCGACCCCCACTAAGTCCTTTTTACACACTACCTCAAATCCATCTCCATCACAACTCACTGAGGAGGGTGATTTTAATCTTCCATTTTATACATGAGGAAAATGAAACTCAAGCAGAGAGTTTCCCTAAAGTTAGTTATGTCAGCATAACAATCAGAAGATAAACACACGAAAATTATGGAAGTGGTTAATAAAGTTATAATAATGGAATCAGGACTCAAGTTAACACCACTTTACTACTAAAGCCAATATTCACAATGGCCATGTTTGAGTGAGAACTTCCTAAAAGGCAGGCTCTGAACACCATCCCAAGTATCCAAAGACCTATGTCTTCATTACAACAAGCTTATAGTCTAGATGAGGGAATGTGATTTGAACAAGAATAAACCCACGGCACAGGGGAAGAAGCATGGAAAGAAAAGAGGAGGGTTGTGAAACTACTGGGTTCTATAAATTTGATGGCAGTTAAGTATTATTCAAAATAGCCAAGATATGGAGACAATCTGTGTGCACCAGTGGGTGAATGAATGAAGATGTGATACATATACACAATGCATCACTCAGCTATTAAATAAAATTAAAAAGATGAAATATTGCTATTTGTGACCATATGGATGGACCTTGACAGGATTATGCAAAGGGAAATAATTCACAAAGAAGAAGACACATACAATATGATTTCACTTCGATGTTGCATATAAAACAAACGAAATGAAAATAAATCCTTATATTCTAACAATAGAATAGTGGTTGTGGAGGTAGGAGAATATGGGCAGGAGGAGTAATTGGGTAAAGCAGCCCAGAACTTAAGTGAGCTATTGTTGGCCTGTAAGGGAGAAATTTGGATGATAGTTTATGGAAACCAGACGATTGATGGGAGGTGTGATGTGGTCTATACAAGTCAAGGAATGTAATTGTAAATCTGAAAATTACAGTGTTGTAAGTAAATGCTATCTTAGTTAAATGAATAATAATGAACTTCTAGCGCTTCAGAATAAAACAAGGCCTATAGTAGGGAAAGGACTATTTGAAAATTCCATCTCAGTGATGTGGCTAGCAGACAAAGTCAGCTCAAGTTTGGGGCCTGGAGAAGTTTATAGATGAAGCCACCACACAGCTCTCATATGTGACAAGGAGGAAAAAGAGGAGACTGACTCAGGACAGATGAGTGACTCCAATGGTCCCTAGCTAGACCCACTGGCCTACTTTGCCTGCAGTTCCTCTGACTCATATTCCTTTGGCCACAGAAAACCCAAGGCAATCTTTTTTTTTTTTTTTTTTGCCTGATTCACTAGTTTTGGTTTCATTTTCTGGAATAAAGTATAGTCACTATGTAGATTAAAGTTACAGATTTCCTTGATACTTTCAAATCTTCTTGTAGAATGAAAAAGAAGTCACAAGGCATTGTGATCAGCTCAGTGATCAGCTCAGCTGGCCAGAGGCTTTAGAGCTTTCTTGTCAAGATGAGGTCTTGTGGTCCTGATACGTCAGAAAATCTGGAAAAAAAAATCCAATAAGTACAGAACGCACTCTATCCTCTGGTCTCTTAACAAGGGGCTACCTTTGATAGAAGAAAGTAGTCAAATCCCAGAAAGTCTGAAAGGGAATCAAGGGAAACATTCCCATGCCCCCACTTTCTTTATATTCTTGGAAACTTCTGGTTTCTATATGCTGAGTTTGATTAGAAGTTGGAGGGTTCCAAGTTGCTGCGGCTACCGTGATGCCAACCTGACTTCCCTTGGCAGACAACCCCACCAATGTGTGCTGGAACCTCACCTCTCCAGAGCCCTTCTCCTCTATGGAAAGATAGAAACAGGCTGGGGTTATGGATCTATGCATCGACCTGTCAATGCCCATGTCCAGCGGAGAAACAATTACAGAAGCCACACCTTTCACCTTCTGTACCCTAAAGAATTTTGATATATACTCCCAGAGGGATCAAGAATAGGGACGCTTCTAATGGAGGTGATGGGATATATGTGGAACTATACCCCTCTTATCCTACAATCTTGCCAATCATTATTAAATCAATAAAAATAATTTTAAAAAAGAAGTTGGAGGGTTAGAGGATTCATCCATATAGTTTACAGAGTCTCTTGAGGTATGGAGAGGAATGCAGAAGGTGCAAAAGTGATCTAAAGGAGACGAACACTTTCTAGCATCACGGTCCTGGTTGCTAAGAACAGCTGTATAAAGAGTGATGACTTGGGGCGGGTGGTGGTGCACCTGGTTGAGCACACATGTTACAATGTGCATGTGCGAGGACTCAGGTTCGAGAACCCTGGTCCCAACCTGCAGGGGGAGAGCTTTATGAGTGGTGAAGTGGGTCTGCAGGTGTCTCTTTGTCTCTCTCCCTCACTGTCCCCCCTCCCCTCTCAATTTCTAGCTATCACTATCCAATAAATAAATAAAGATAATAAAAAAATTAAGAGTGATGATTCCATTAGATCACTGATACCAGTATCTACGGGAATCTTAAAAAGCCTTTCCACAGACAAGTTCATCAGATCCTCACAGCCATTTTAGGAGGTAGGCCCTATTTTATGGATTGAGAAACTAGGGATTAGAAAGATTAAGTACTGACTGGTAACTGGAGGCTTGTGGGCTCAAACCCAGATGGCCATGAATATATAGCCAGTGTTGTCTGTCTAGGACATCCCATCTGACCCAAGTATGAAAGGTCATAAAGCATTGCTAGAATAGAGAAAATAAATGAAGTATAATTGACAGAAAAAATGAGATATTTCCCCCAAACTTTATTTGACATAAGGAACATTCAGCAAACACATTGTCTAATATATAGTACTGTAAACACCAAGGAAAAAGAGAGAGAGAGAGAGAGAGAGAGACTATCTCAGAGAGTCAATTGCGTAAAGGATACAGGCCAAATGTCTAATTATAGCTGATAAGTCCCCTTGTGATCTACACCTTGCCTGCTCATCTTTCTCCATTTCCCATGGAGCAATGTGTCCCAGCCAAACTAAACTTTTTTTAGTTCTCTAAATAGCTGTCAGGACCTTGTGCATACTGTCCCTCCTGCCTTGAATACTTTCCTCAGCATTCTACCCACTCAGTTTAAAAAATGATTTTTTATTATCTGTATTTATTAATTGGATAGAGACAGGCAGAAATTAAAAGGAATGGGGAGATAGGGAGAGAGACAGAGAGACACTTGCAGCCCTGTTTCACCACTTGCGAAGTTTCCCCTAGCAGGTGGGGCATCAGGTGCTCAAACCGGGGTCCTTGCACACTATAATGTGAGTGCTTTACCAGGTGTGCCACCACCTGGCCCCCTGGTTTTTTAAAAACTCTATTTTTCTATAATCCTTTTATTCTATGTTGAGACAGAGAGAGAGAGACAGAGAGAGAGAGAGAGAGGGAGAGAGGAGAGAGCGTTAACTGCTATACCATACATTCCATGGGGTTTGGAACTATAGCTTTCTCTGTGAATATTACTTTCCTATTGTTGTTGTAACAAATTACCACCAACAGTGACTTAAAACATTAGGAATTAATGGTTTTATAAGTTCTTGAGACAGGAAGCCCAGCAGTAGCTGGAATGCAAAGAGGTCTCATTGAGATTAAATCAAGGTGTGAAGAGGCTACATTATTATCTTCTGAGACTCTAGTGCAAAACCTATTTTCATACCATTTCCAAGCAGCAAACATTGCCAGCATTCCTTGGTTGACAGTCTCTCCCTTCATCTTTCTCTTTTTTTTAATAGAAACTGAAAGGTAAAGAGGCAATGGGAGAGAGGGAAAGAGAGAGAGGAAGAGAGGGAGAAAGGGAGAGAGGGAGAGAGGGAGAGAGAGAGAGAGAGAGGGAGAGAGAATTCCAAAGCTTGCTTCAGTGCTGGGGGGGGGGGGCAAGCTTGCACTGGGTTGCGCACGTGGCAAAGAAGTGCAGTTACTCAAGGGAGCTATTTCACTAATTCTCTCTTCTTTCATCTTTAAAATCCCCAATAGATGACAAAATATTTCTTACTTAGCATCACTCTGACACTCTCTCTTTGCTTCCTCTTCCATCCTTTCTTAACATGACTTTTAAAAATTTTATTTTACTCACTTATTTTGGATAGAGACAGAGAAATTGAGATGGAAGGAAAGAGAAATATAGAGGAGTACAGAGAGATAACTGCAACACTGTTTCACTGCTGGTGAAGCTTCCCTCCAACAGGTGAGGACCAGGAACTTAAAACTGAGTACTTGTGCATTGCAATGTGTGCACTCAACCATGGGCACTACCATCTGACCCCCTTCAATTCTATCATTTTAAGGACTATTGTTTTTATATTGGGCCTAAGTAGATAGTCTAGAATATTTTTTTTCTCTTAAAGTTGGCGATTTGGCAACTTGAATCCATCTTCTACCTTCAGTCTCCTTGCCATATGACTTAACACTCATATAGACTCTGGAGAGCTTAGGACATGGACATTCATGATGGGAGGAATATTATTTTCTCTCATATCTCATATATTCCTACCACTGTATATCTCTAAATGCTATTCTATAAGAGCGAAATTAGTATATCTCAATATATGGGTAGATTTGTATGTGTGTAGTACATAAATTGTATCTATAAATATGTCTAGGGCATATGTCTCTGTTTGACACTTGTATGTATTCTGGGTTCATAGACCTGGGTATGTTTTTGTATGCTGGAAAGACCATACACTGTCTGAACTCACTATTCAGATATTCATAACTATATGTGTGTGCAGATATGAGAGGATCACATGAAAGGGCAAATAGGAAGGTGAGTTAACCATTCAAGTACTACTGTCATGACAATTAAATTATGAAATATTAGGTTTACTCTATATGTGTGTGTGTGTGTGTGTTTTAGTGTATTATAAGCTCCTGCAGTATCAAAGACCCATTAAGTCCTTATGCTCTTAATAGATAAAACCCAGAGATGTGCTTCTAGACATTGCCTTTATCTCAAAAGACATTTCCACCCACAATCTGCTGAGTTCTCACACAGGAAGCTGGCAGGACAGCTTTAAAAATCCCAAGGGATGCTTTCAGCCTTTTCCTTAAAGCTTAGACTACAGCCAAACTTAAGTTGTAGCTTTCTCACTTGGGTCTTCTTATCTTCACTTCAGTTTTCCTTGGGCTTCCCAAGAAAATTTTCCTTCTTTATATGTTCAATCAATATAATATATGGGGGTCCTTATGAATGTTGTCACCATGCTCAATATTAGCTACATTGTGGTGAATAGCTATAGAACTCTGACCTCACAGGGTACATAATCATAGAATTTTCATGTTAAAAGTAACATCAACTAGTTTCAAAGTGGTTTCATTGTGAAAGAAGAAAGAAGAGAAGTAACAGGGAGATAAATAGATCTAAACCAACTGGAAGTAGCCAGGGGGGAAAATGAGATTCTAAGAACCAGATATTTTTTTTTTAAAAGGTCAAGATAAAGACAGTCAGAGACATACCAAGACAACACTAAGACCCAGAGGAAGAACAATAAGGCAACAGATCACAGAGGCAGACACAAGACTGAAAGTCTCCTAACACCAAGACCTCCTCTCCATCTATAAAGTCATGGATCCTAGAAGGATCTCGCCTTCCAAGATCCTCGTCTTCTAAGTACCATCACACTGGGCTTTAGGATTTCACCTATGACTGGGGGCGGGGGGTGGTGGTCCCAAATATTCATATCATTGTAGAGATCAATAAGGAGACTCTAGTAGTATGCTAGGTGGGAGGAAATAAAATTCTGAATAAGGGAAATGAATGTGGAAAAGGTGAGAGGTGAACAGAGCCAGAATGAATGTAGAATGGACCAGACTTAATGTTTACTTAGATGAGTGAAGAGTCCACTTGAGTCTAGGTTTTCTGCAAGGGGCATCAATGAATGACAACACTCTTCAATGAGATGAGGATCAAGAAGACTACAAATGGAAGACAGAGTTCCAAATTCTATTTCAGAGAGTTAGGTCTATTCAGGTTTCTATCAGATGCTAGGAGCAGAACTGGGACTACAAACAATAGCCAGTTTGGACTTGCGGATGGAATGCTGGGAACCACATGTGGCAGTGTTATGTCAGGTTGTACTGAACCACATAAAGCATTTGGGGATATATAAGGATGAAAGAAACAAACACTGTATCATTCTTTTGAACCATGATTAATTTCTTCCTGAACCATTACTAGAAAGATATTATTAGAAAAGGATTCTTTAAGCTGAACAGGTAAACATAAGGATTAGATTCATATATTTTGGTTAGGATTAACCATTCTCTGTCCCATAATAAAAGATTTTGCCAGGATATATTAGCTTTTGATTTTTTTAAGTTCTTATTTTGTTAAAATGTCCCAGATCTTCCTTTGTGCTCTTGAAAGATCCCAACTTGAAGTGAAAGTTCAGTCATCTAGGTAACCCTTTGCTCAGTGAAGTCCTACATACATGTTGTTCATACAAGTCCTACATGTTGTCACTAACTCCTTCTCCAAGATTAGCAGTATTTCTCTGTTTTACTAATTTATCTTTTCTTTCTTTCTTTCTTTCTTTCTTTCTTTCTTTCTTTCTTTCTTTCTTTCTTTTTCCCTCCAGCCTTCCAAAAGAACACTTCAGGATTTTTCACATTACTTTCAGGGAAGTTACATGGTAAGAAAAGTCAATATGCCCTCCACTGGCCTAGGCTTCCATGTGCCCAAGCCAAAAAAAAAAAAAAAAAATGTTTACTGTTCAGTTTAGCCTGAAGCAAATCCACCATCAGCATTTTTATAAACCTCAGAGAAAGAAGAAACTAGAGCTGTTGAAATGTGAAAATAATTAGAGAAGAGACTTTCCCAGGGAACAAATATGCCCCACCACTGTATGGAGAGAAGAACAAACAAACTTTGGAGAGGTTACAGAGCTGTAAAATCCTTGTTTACTTCTGAAGAAAGAAAGAAATTTGGAGGAGAGCCATTGGGTCTGCACAATAATAAATCAAGTCCCAGGGGGTCAGGGAGGAGGGGGAGACTATAAATGCAGAGTCCAAAACAAAGCCACATTCCAGCAGTCCCTGGTGGCATGTGAACCTGGGCCATTTGATTTCAGAAGAGATCTGGCTTCTGCCCTTTGTCACCATCTTCTTGAAGTTAAAGTGCCCCATGTTTTTGTGTGGAGTGGTCACCCAGTCAGAAAAGTATTCAGTTTGGGTTAAGATTTCAAGTCCAGAGTTATTTGACTTTCAAAAAGTAAGGGGGATCAATCAAAACACTCTAGTTCCTTCTTTCAAGCCAAACTTTCCACAGCAGTTTCAACAGTGACAGAAACCACAGGGAGCTCAGTCAAGCACAGCAGGGCTGGCCCAGGGAGGCCTGGAGGAAATTCCCACAGGTGCTGCCCTTGGGGCAGGGTGCTCCCAGACCTCTTCCTGCCAGGCTAAGGGTCAATTTGCTTGTGAAAGGTCACAACTAAACAGTTTACAAGAGAAGGGATTTTTTTTTCTTTCCAGTTATCACATCAGGTTTCTGAAAGAGTGTTCCTGTTAAGTCATTCTCTTAGAGCACAAAATCAACAAATTCAAATCCTTTCTCTCTCTTTCCTTTCCTCCCCGCCCCCTGCCCTTTTTTTTTCTTTTCAAATTTTTGTTTTGGATAGTTGTAATTTTTTTTGCTTTATTTTTATTAGTGATTGGATAATAGTTTAATGATCATAACATAGGGAGCCAAGTGGTGGCACACAGGGTTAAGTGCACATAGTACAAAATGCAAGGATCCTGGCTGGAGCCCCTGGATCCCCACCTTCAGGGAGGTAGCTTGCTTCACAACTCATGAAACAGGTCTGCAGGTGTCTTATCTTTCTCTCCCCCTCTCTGTCTTCCCCTCTCCTCATGATTTCTCTCTGCCCTATTCAACAACAACAGCAGCAATAAAAAGGCAACAAAATGGAAAAAAAAATAGCCTCCAGGAGCTATGGATTGGTAGTATAGGCAACTGAATCCCAGTGACAACCCTAAAGGCAAAAAGAAAAGAAAAGAAAAAGATCATAAGATGTAAGCTGAGTACTCAGGTGGTGGTGCACGTGGTCGAGCACCTAGTCCCTACCTACAAGGGGAAAGCTTTGCCAAAGGTGAAGCCGTGCTGCAGGTGTATCTTTTTCTTTCTTCCCCTCTACCTCCCTGCACCCTTTCAATTTCTGGCTGTGTCTAACCAGTAAATAAAAATATAATAAAAACTTTTTAAAAGATCATAAGATTACAGGGATATAACTCCACATCACCACAGATTTGTGCCCTCCTGCCACCCACCCCCTCTGCCTCTTCCACCCAAGTATAACCATCATAGTTTTCACAGTCGTAGCAACAGTTTGAATTTTTAAAAACATGTTTATGTGTTTCAGATATTCATATTTCAATATGAATATTCATTTGGTAACATATATAAACCACAGCAGCAACAACCTTTAAACACAAAATTAGGGAACCTCAAGATATAATATATGATAATAATGATGAGGGAAAAGAGATGGAGGATTAAAAAGCACTGGAGAGAAAATGAAATCATTCAAGAAAACAGAGCACTGTATGTGTGTAAATGTGTTATATATAAAAGTATAGTATCTAAAATTAATATGTAAAAATTACATATAAATACATCTAAGAGAGTTAGGCTGAAAGAAACTCAAAGCTACAGTTGTGGTTGCTAGTTGGACAACAGAATCAGAATTATTTTTGCCTCCCTTTAAAAAAAAAAAAAGAAGTTAAAGCCAGAGAGTACAATTTATTGATTATTGAATCAATGTGTACTGTATACTAAACCTTTGATATACATCATCTTGTATAATTCTCATAGTGATGCTACAGGATAATTCCCACTGTTGTTTATTTTTATAGATGAGAAAACTGAGGCAGAAGCAAGATTAGATCAGTCTCTACTTAACATTTCTTTTAACCACTAAGCTCTCCTGTTCAGATACCATAGACTTTTGCTTATAGGAACTATGGTCAACTGATTAAAATATTCAGGAATTGACATTTTATTAACATTTATTAATTTCAATAAGAACTAGACAATAATCATAGTAAATCACAATATTGCTAAAAAGCTATCAATTATTCATCACGTTCTTGCTGTATAATTACTTCAGCCACCACACAAAATTATCCTTTGGTGAAGGTAGATCCACACCTCACAAATAAAGTAACCAGCTGACTCAGTTAGAGCTTGAAGTACTTGCCCATGGTGGCCTTGTCAGTAAGTGACAGAATAATTTCAGGATACCTGCTAGTTTCTAGAAGGGGCTTAAATAGCGGGTTCCGCCGATCTAAAACCTAGGAAGAACGGACAGTCTCCTCAGAATATCACATTGGGAAAGAAAATATATATTTAATCTTAAAGGACTATGTAAATTTGCATGGAATAAGATGTCATCTTAACTGATGTTTGAAGTGACAAGTACCAAAGGCCTAGTGAAAATATGAAATAAAACATGAAAGTAATAAAAGCTGTCCTTCCTGACTCCTTTCCCTTCCGCAGGAAGAGAGGACATTTCTATTCAGATGCCTCAGCAGGTTGCATCAGCTTGTCTCTTGTATTCCCTGGAAGCACAGTTGGAGCCCATCCCCACCACTCAGCCATGATGTTTTGTAATTATTTTAGAATTCTTGGTACAAATCAGCTGCCCTTGATGAGACTCTTTACATGACAAGTAGTTGATCATCTATTTTCCAGATGAGAAAATTATGGCTCAAAGAGAGAAAATGATATGCCCAAACAGATTTTCCAGATGACTAAAACACAGTCTTGGGGCTGGGTGGTGGTGCACCTAGTTGAGCGCACACGTTACAATGCACAAAGACCTGGGTTCAAGCCCCCAGTCCCCACCTGCAGGGATGAAGCTTTACAAGTGGTGAAGCAGTGCTACAGATATCTCTCTGTCTCTCTCCCTTTTATATCTCCCCCTTCCACTCTGGCTGCCTTTATTAAATAAAAATAATAGGGGGCTGGGTGGTAGCACAACAGGTAAAACCCACATGGCGTGAAGCACAAAGACTGACACAGGAATCCTGATTCTAGATCCCGGTTCCCCCCCTGCAGGGGGGTCGCTTTACAAGTGGTGAAGTAGGTCTGCAGGTGTCTATCTTTCACTCTCCTTCCCTGTCTTCCCCTCCTCTCTCGATTTCTCTCTGTCTGTCCTATCCAACAACAGCAACAGCAATAACAATAGCAAAACAACAACAAAGGCAACAAAATGGGGGAAAATGACCTCCAGGAGCAGTGGATTTGTAGTGCAGGCACCAAGCTCCAGAGAAAACCCTGGAGGCAAAATAATAATTAATAATAATAATAATAATAATAAATTGTTTTAAAAATCCAAGTCTTTATATTTCCTACATTCCTTCTCTCCTTCCTTCCTTCTTTCTTTCCTTTCTTCTCCCTAACTCCTTCCTGTTCCATCCTTCAGTCGTTATATCTTTCTTTCTTGTTGTCAAAATGGGAACTTTATCACTCCAGGATTAGTTTTTCAAACAGTAAGAAAGAGCCACAGAGAAAGGAGAGTGTGAAAGAGAAAGAGAGATATCACAGCACCAAAGCTTCCTCTAACGTGGAAGGGGCTGAGCTTGAGTCTGGGAGTCAAGCATGGCAAAGGACACATGTTACCCAGGTGAACTATTCCACCAGCCCTCAAGTTTTTAAATTCTTTAAGCTCTGTATTGAGCACCCCATATAGTTTCACTGCCTAGCTTTGTATTCTTAATTCTACTACTTATTTTTCTCACTTGCTATATTAATTTTCTGTGCTTGTTGTAACAAAGTATTCCCAACTTGGCAGCTTTAAACAATGCACATTGATTCCTTTACAGTTATGGAGGCCACAATTTGGGAATTCAGTGCCATTTGGGCTGAAATCAAGGGACGAACAGCACCATGTTCCCTGTGGAGGCTCTAGGAAAAAATTTATCTTTTTGCCTTTCCAGATTCTATGACTGCATTCCTTGTATTCTTTTTTTTTTCAATTTTTATTTATAAAATGGAAATATTGGCAAGACCATACAATGAGAGGGGCACAAATCCACACAGTTCCCACCATCAGAATGCCCTAACCCATCCCCTTCCTTGGTAGCTTCCCTATTTTTTATCCCTCTGGGAGTATGGACCCAGGAACATTATGAGGTGCAGAAAGAAGGTGGAAGGTCTGGCTTCTGTAATTGCTTCCCCACTGAACATGGGCCTTGACAGATAGATCCACACTCCCAGCAGGTCTCTTTCTTTTCCTAGTAGGTCAGGGCTATGGGGAGGTGGAGCTCCAGGACACATTGGTGAGGTCATCTTCCCTAGGAAATCAGGTTGACATCATGGTAGAATCTGGAACCTGGTGGCTGAAAAAGAGTTAAGATATACAGCAGAACAAACTGTTGACTAATCATGAAGGCAAGAATATTGCAGATGAAGATTTGGAGTCTCCATTATGGAAAAAGCTAGTAGGTCTATTTTAGGTATATTCCAAGGGGCCCATGACTTTACTATTTTTTTGCCTGAGCCTGACATTTAATATGCAGATGGACCCAAGTTATTCTCTGGGGAGATGGTGTCATAATTGGAAAAAGGACTAGAAAGCTGGATCAGGGAAAAGAGTAGCTCCCAAATATGGGGAACGTATATAAATATTAAGTGTAAGCCCCATCGATCTGATCTGGGGCCCATAGTCAGCACAGAAGCCTATGTAACCTCTGCATCCCTATAGGTCTGAGCTCACATTCTGTGGTCACACCTAGAAACATTCCAGGCTGCACTAATTTCAGGGCCCATCTTCCCCGGGTGCTAGGTAGAGTATGTTATCCAATCTCCCTTCGGAGAATGGAACAGTCCCTATCATTGTTGATACACATTGAGAGCAAGGTCCTATAGGGGTCCACAAAAGGGTTCATAGTGTTCTTACTGATAGAGATGACCAGTGACAGTGGTTAGAGGGATCTGTTACAGGTCTTGGCCTATCATGTCTATGTGGGAATTCCAGCATGCCCTGACTAGGGCCCCAGGTGATGGGGTAGCCTGGTAGTGACTTAAGAGTCATCATTAAATTATGCTGGTCTCTTGCCCTTATTCAGCTTTTGTAGTCCTTACTTTGTCTGACATGGTTACCTTTGGAGTGACTGAGGGAAGTGGAATAGGAGATAATAGGTGAGGTGGGTGTCTAGATCTAAGTAGAAACTATTTCATTAGGTACTTAATGGTGTCTTTTTAAGTCTTTCTACTTGCTTGCTGCATTTATTGACTCACTGCAAACTGTTGTGCACTTTTGATTTAAGAGATATATTTTCCCCTAACTTAAGAATACACGTGTACATGTGCTCTACCTCATGGGCCCTGGTCTATATATAGGTTTTGTTAAGAAGTGCACCACCTAAAACGGAATTAAGGAGTCCTATGAGACAGGAAAGGTCTCACCAGAGTAATTAAGCTGAAGAGTTCGCATTCCATGCTTGATGTCTCTGGACATAGTCTGAAGTAAAACATGCTGAGGTGGTACTGGTTGAACTGATTAAGTTGAGATCAGCAGATGCAGTATCAGTTGGTATGAATTGAGAGAAGCATGCACAAAAGTGAGCCCCACCCTAGTGGTTCCAGGACAGGGAGAAATATGGGCTTTATAGAGAAAGAGGAAGGTTCCTGTTGTATTAGGGTTTAAGAAGGCAATAGATAGTTATGCTCTAACCAAATTATTTGGCAATTGGGTTAACTTTGAAAATCTCATTGTTTCTGGGTCATACCAGACCTTGCCATAATCTATGGCCTTTTATGCTATTTATATATAGCTGTATCTGATAAAGAAATGCCACCAGTTGTTTCTGTTCTCCTTGGTCTAAGCTTTTAAAAGATTTAATATTTCAAAGAACAAGTCATTATTAGAAATGTATTAACAATTTGAGCCCAGTGTTAAAATTCAATCTGATTACCAATTTGAAGTCTTAAGTGCTTAGACTGAAGGATCATACACTCAGAGCTTGGGTCTATGCATCAAAACGTTGGAGACATTCTATCCATTTTCCCCTTTCATATTACTTAAATAGTGATTTGTAGGAGTATAAGTTAATAAGAGTGTATATTAACACCATTTCCACAACCAAAAGTCTGCCCCCACCCCCAAGTGAAGCTGAACATCTACCTTCACTCTCCACTCAGAGATATTTACTTTGGTGTCGTACTCCAAAATCAGTCAGATTCTGCTTTGTATTCTTTATAAGGTCCGTTCCTGCATCTTTACATCAAAAGTGATAACATCTTCTTTCTGGGTTCTCCTTCCTTCTCCCAACAATTGGTATTCTTTACTTTTGTTTTAACCAGAGTTTCTTCTGTTCCCTTCCATGCATCATCCTTTTCCCTTCTCCTCAGCTAATATCAAATATTCACTCTCCTCCATTTTATGAGAATCCTGTGCTTGCATTTAGGCCCCAGCAGAAAAATTCAAGATAATATCCCCCAATTCAAGATTCTTCTTTTGACTAATTGCATTGTTTTCTACACCAGATAATAGCCACAGTTATTAGGATCTGCTATCAGTAGGGGACATTTGTTCAGCCTCTCATACTTGGTTATTCCATGAAGATCATGCATTCATTGTTTTCCCAAAGATGAAGTGAGGTTGAGTTGGTTCTATACAACTCTGTCTGTCTACCTTTGTAACTTGAATACTAATGTACACTGACCTGTTTCTTTCTAGTGAATCCAACTTTTTTGTGCCCATTGCCCAGTTCAAGTATATAGGTCTGGCGATCTTTCATTTACACAGTATTTATGAGAGAACTGTTACAAAATAGTGACTGGGTGGCATACTCAGTTAAGCACACATCTTACCAAGCATAAGGACCAAGGTTCAAGCTCCCCACTCCTCACCTGCAGGGGGTCCATTTCATGAGCAGTAAAGCAGGTGTCTTTCTTGCTCTCCCTCTACCGTCCCATCCACTCTCCTCTCAATTTCTCTATGACCTAATTAAAAAAAAATTGGAGAAATGGCTGCTGGGATTCATAATGCCAGCTCTGAGCCACGGTGATAAACCTAGTGGCAAAAAAAAAAAAAAGCAATCAAAAACAAAAACCAACATAGTGCCTAGTTTAAAATAAACAACAGGGCCAGAGAAGAAACTCAGTCTGTTAGAGCACAGGAGCACCAAGTAAGTCTTCATCACTACTTTCTGTCAGAGACTAGCATTGCTTCTGTGCCTCCCTCTCCCTCCTTCATCTCAAATTGTCTGATAAATAAATAAATACAGGTAAATGTAGATTTACTATTTTAAATAAAGAGAAATATATATGTGTATATATATATACATATTGCATATATATTTGATATAAATATATATTACATATATTTCTCTTTATTTAAAATAGTAAATTTACATTTACCTATATTTATTTAAATCCATATTTACCTGTATTTATAGATTTAGTAAATCTATACTTACCTGTATACATATATATATATATATATGTATATATATTTGTGAAAAAGGAGGAAAGTTCCTTTAGGGAGCTGGTGATCTAAGGCAAGATGTCCTATATAGATGAAAAGCCAAAGATAGTTCACTAAATACCAAGTTGTAGAAGACAAGTAGAATTCAGAAGATGTGGGAATCCTGGGAGCAGGAAAGGTCATGGACATCTTTCTGTAAGGACTGTAGTATGAAGTCAACTTTGAATATGAGCCGATACATCTATAAGGAGAGAAAAGAGCTCTACCATGTGTGAACATCTTCTATAGACCTTTATATTTACCATTCCACTTTGTCTTTATCACAATCCACTGTGATTGGGCACTGTGTGCTTACAGACAAGGACACTGAGCTTTATCAAAAATAAGCTCTCTGTCGACCTGGCAGAGCTAAGGCCCAGATGTAGACCGCCAACCAGGATGCAGAGCACTTGTCACACTCCAGCACTCTCTGCCTACATCTTGGCCTTGAGTAAGGCTAGGACAGAACATGCTCATATTGCAAAAGCTGGAACAAAAATTACCAAGTGTATGCTGTTAACTCTGGGCTAGCAGATATTATACACTGGTGGCCCATAGTCTACATCGTGTACATTGATATATATATATGGAGAGAGAAGGGAGAGGGAGAGAGAGGGAAAGGGAAAAGTCATTACAGTAGTTGTTGACATATGGGTACAATTTCTTTTTTTTTTTTTAATAATTTATTTATTCATGAGAAAGATAGGCAGAGAGAGAAAGAACCAGACATCACTCTGGTACATGTGCTGCCAGGGATTAAACTCAGGACCTCATGGTTGAGAATCCAGTGTATTATCCACTGTGCCAACTCTGGGACCACTGGGTACAATTTCTCATCTCCCTGATACAGGAGTCTGCAAAGCACTCTCATTCTCAACTTAGATCTCTTTCTCTCTTAGACCCTTCATGCACCAAGACCCCAAAGTACCCCACACAAACCCCTCTCTGCCCTCCCTCATATGAATGCATTTTTTTAAGGAAGGAGTAAGGTTTAAATACAATCTAATGTCTGTTTGCACAACTAATAGACAAAATGCTATCCACATGGTGAAAGGGTAAATTTTCATTCCTGCCTGGCAAGAATCAGCTGGTAGAGAGAGGGCAGGAGTTCACTACTCATGTTAAGGCATTAATCTCCAGACTTCTAGAGGCATGTGAGTCTAAATATCCTGATGAATAGTAGCTTTCAACACTCAGACGCCCATATTTGGGGGGAGGGAGATATTCTATAGCTTCATTGTTAATTACAATTTCTCAGTAATAATCAACACGCTGACTGAAAACAAAGCAAAGGGCAATTGTATTTTCAAGCAGGACTTCTCCATAGGCTTTTTCAGGTCCAGTTTCTTAAACATCACTGGCATGGCTATCTGAATTACATGCTGCATTTTAATAGTCCTTACTCTCGGAATAGTTCCCATTCTCAGACAAATACTATCAATGACAGACTGTGAATTTTGGTGGAAGGGTTTGGAAGTAACAGTTTCTACTGTGCTTAGTATCAGTCCTGCCCTGTGTCTCTATAGACCCAAAAAGCCAAACTATATCTCCACATAGCTAGTGAGAATTTTGAAGGAATGAAACCCGTTCAGTTCCATTAGGTTGAAATCTCATTGTGCTTGGTTCCTAGCCCTGTAATTTGGAGTACAGTAGTTAATTTTCTGAGGCTCAGATTAAGACTGCAAAAGGCTGATGAATCTTCTTCTAGCGTTTGCCCTTCTTCCGTAGCCAGTCAACAGCGTCAGGTTGAGCCTGATGTAAAGTTTCGAGACCTCCTTTGAATCTGGAGAGGTGGCAGTCACTGACTATGTGGGTCATAGTCTGTCTGTAGCCACAGGGGCAGTTCGGGTGGTCTCTGGCTCCCCCGCGATGGAACATAGCGGCACACCAGCCACGGCCTGTTCGATAGCGATTGAGGAGGGCCCAATCATAACGTGCTAGGGCAAAGCCGGGTTGACGCTTGCAGGGGTCTGTGATGAGGTGTTTGTTCTTGACCTCAGCTGACTGCCAACTCAGTTTCCAAGAGTCTGGAACAGAGAAGTTCAGTGTAGGCGTAGGGGACCAGATTGGGTGATGAGACGTCAAGCGTTGGACAGGGTGGGCGAAGATATCCGCGTATATTGGCAGGTCCGGTCGAGCTTAGACGTGGGAAATGAACTTAGATGATGCCTCATCCCGACGAATATCTGGCGGGGCGATGTTGCTAAGAACTGGCAGCCATGAAACCAGGGTGGAACGGATGGTTCCAGAAATTATCCTCATGGAGGAATATAATTTGGAATCGACCAAGTGGACATGGGGGCTACGGAACCATACTGGGGCACAGTATTCTGCAGTGGAATAGCATAATGCCAGAGATGATGATCGTAGTGTGGAAGCGCTCGCGCCCCATGAGGAGCTGGCCAGTCTGGCAATGATGTTATTCCTCGCACCCACCTTTGCTGCAGTTTTTATGAGATGTTTGTGAAATGACAGAGTGCGATTGAGAGTAACGCCAAGATAGACTGGCTGGGCTTCATGCCGGATTCTCGTATCGCCAAGCTGCACATTAAGCTCACGCGAGGCCGAGGCATGGTGTAGATGGAAAACAGATGATACTGTTTTTGCAGTGCTAGGGATTAGTCGCCATTTTTTACAGTAATCAGATATCAGAGACATGTCTTTCGTGAGTGTTTCCTCGAGGATGTTAAACTTGGATGCCTGAGTTGCACAGCAGATGTCATCGGTGTAGATGAACTTCCTTGAAGAAGTTTCTGGGAGGTCATTGATGTAAATATTAAATAGCGTAGGAGCCAGAACAGAGCCCTGGGGGAGGCCACTTGAGACAAGTCTCTTTCTGCTAGACTTGTCACCCAGATGCACCCGGAATCTTCTGTTTTGGAGAAGAAACAATATAGTGTTGGCCACCCATGGAGGCAGGCATCTTGAGATCTTGACTAGGGACCACGGTGCCAGACCGTGTCATAGGCTGCTGTGAGATCAACAAAGACAGCACCCGTCTTTAAATTCTTCTGGAATCCATTTTCAATGTAAGTTGAGAGGCTGATGAATAAATAAAAATAAGAGAAGAAGCTGGGCACTTAGGATAAAGAAGACAGTTGCTTGTGTTAAGACACTATTGCATTTTGCTGTTTTGTTTTGGAAAGTCTACTTGTTTTCAAGAGATTGAGAGAGATCAGCCAGGGCACTGTTTAGCCCTAACATATGGTAATATGTAGGATTGATCCCTGGACCTTTGGAGTCTCAGGCATGCAAGTCTATTGAGGGAGGGCTAGTAAGAGTCAAGGTGAAGACATACACAATTATTAGTAGCATCCTTAGAGGGTGGATCTAAACAAGATACCAAGAATTGTATGAGGCAGGAGAAAGCACCAATTTCATGCTCTTATTCCATCTCACTTTTAAAAATTTTTTTATTATCTTATATTTATTTAGTGGATAGAGACAGCCAGAAATTGAGAGGAAGGGGAAGATAAAGAAGGAGAGAGACAGAGAGACACATGCAGCCCCACTTCATCACTAGCAAAGCTTTCCCCCAATAGGTGGGGACCAGGGACTTGAACCTGGGTCCTTGCACACTGTAATGTGTGCTTAACCAACCAGGTGGTGTGCACCACCACCTGGACCCTTTCACCTGACTTTCTGTAACCCCCACCCCAAAGAGAAAAAAAATCACAAAGTCCACCACATAATTTAAAAATGCCCCATTGGTCTGGCCTTTTCTTTCCCGAGTACTGTTTTGGGAAATGCTCTTTCAGATGCTGGACTGCCAAGAAAGCAGGGTGGTTTCCCTTGGCCACTGGCAGTGGACATGTGCCTTTTCCTAAGCTTTGGTACAGGAGCCCACAACTGATTTCAAAAATTAATAAAATTCTTCTCTATAAGCAAACCCTTAGGCTTTGTGTATCAGGCCTTGGAAGGATGAGTTTCCTTTCTTTTGAGCTCATTAAAATCTAAGTCTCCCAGCACAGAGAAGGGAAGTGAAAGATATTTGTGAAGTGAAAGATATTTGGGGGATAGGCATCCACCATTGTGCTTTCCATTGTTGCAGGAATCTATTTCAGAAGTTTTACTTTAAAATTTTCCACTCTCAGTGTACCCACCCCTCAGAAATGCCACATCCTAAATTCCCCTTGAGATTTTACCATTAAGGGTTTACTGATTTTCAGAGTCTGACAGATTAAGCACCAACAGAGATTTATTTAGTGATATGGGCAATGGAAAGTGGAAGTTTTGGAGTTCAGAGACCTGAGATTTAAGTCTGACTTTTTACTGATTAGGTTTATGATACTTTCTACACAAGAGACTTATATAGTCTTAGACAAGGTGGTTAACGCATAAAAGTTTCCCCACATTGGAAATCTATATAAGTAAACTATTTATAATTATGGGCTATAGTAAGGAAAAAAATAGAAAAAAGGCTTTTTTTTTCAATCACATGGTAGAAAAAGGATAAATGACTATTGCTTTCCATGATTCAGGATGACTATTAGCACGAAAAGGAAAGATTCACTCTGTTGAGATTCTAAAGAACTCTTAACAAATTTTAATTAGTGATTTAATAATGATTAACAAGACTGTAAGCTAACAGGAGTATGTTGAAGATAACAGGGGATAGTTTCCACATAGAGTTTCTTGTCCCATCCCTTTCATTGAACACTTCCCTGTTCTTTATTTCTCTGGAAGTATTTATGGACCAAAATTCTTTATGAGGTGCAGAAGGTGGAAGGTCTGACTCTGTAATTATTCTTCTGCTGGACATGGGTGTCGGCAGGTAGCTCCATAGCCCAGCCTGTTACTATATTTCCCTAGTGGGGTTGGGCTCTGAGGAGGTGAGACTTCTGGACACATTGGTGAGAATGTCTGCCCAGAGATGTCAGGATGGAACCAAAGTAGAATCTGCAACTTGGTGACTGAAAGGCCATAAGATATACATATATATCAAGTTGTTTAATAAACAGGAACCCAAAAGTAGGATTCTAAAGATTTTTAAGGAAAGAATAAATTAGAGTGGGATAGGGAGAAGGAACCAATGAAGAATGCTGAGGTAACCAGAGGAAAATCATCACCACTACAGCAGAGGAAAATCATCACCACTCCCAGGTCTGTAGGGACTAAGGGAGATTAGGTGTTGCTGGAGTCCCTTCAGATGTAGGGTCATGAAAGTGGACAACTTCAGATCTACAGGGATGCAGAGGTCACATAGTCTCCTAAGCTGAATATGAGCCCCAGATCACATCAGATCGATGAGGGTTACAGGCAACAATATTTATACCCCTTTCCTATATTAGGGAGCTACTCTCTTTCCTGATCCAGCTTTCTGGTCCTTTTTCCAGCCATGACATCATCTCCCCAGACAATAACTTGGATACACCTGCATATCAGATTTCAGGCTCAGGGGGAAAAAAGAAAAAAAAAAAAGAAAAAGAAAAAAACTAGGATAGCCACAGGCCCTTTGGACTATAACTCAAATATGCCTACTAGCTATCTACAGAATGGAGATCCCCCAACTCTTCATCTGCACTATTCCAGACTTTAGGTCCATGATTAGTCAACAATTTTTTGGCTTTGTATGTTAACTCTTTTTTCAACCACCAGGTTCCAGATGCTAGCATGATGCCAACCAGACTTCCCTGGACAGACAGCCCCACCAATGTGTCCTGGGTCTCCATTTCCCTAGAGCCCATCCCCAGTAGGGAAAGAGAGAGACAGGCTGGGAGTATGGATCAACCTGTCAATGCCCATGTTCAGTGAGGAAGCAATTACAGAAGCCAGACCTCCCACCTCCTGCATCCCACAATGACCTTGAGTCCATACTCCCAGAGGGTTGAAGACTAGGAAAGCTCTCAGGGGAGGGGATGGGATACAGATTTTTTCTGGTGGTGGGAATTGTGTGAAGTTGTACCCCTCTTATCCTATGGTTTAGTCAATGTTTCCTTTTTTAAAAAATATTTATTTCCCCTTTTGTTGCCCTTGTTGTTTAGTTGTAGTACTTATGTCGTTGTTGTTGGATAGGACAGCGAGAAATGGAGAGAGGAGGGGAAGACAGAGAGGGAGAGAGAAAGAGAGACACCTGCAGACCTGCTTCACCGCCTATGAAGTGACCCCCCTGCAGATGGGGAGCCGGGGGCTTGAACCGGGATCCTTACGCCGGTCCCTGCGCTTTGCGCCACGTGCGCTTAACCCGCTGCGCCACCGCCCTGCTCCCCAATGTTTCCTTTTTATTAATAAAAAAAAAAATTTTTTTAAAAAGAAAATGGATAACTGGCAGAAGTCATAGTTTTAGAGGATCCTTCCTACTAAATGACTCTGGCTCAATAATAGAGAAGGAAGTGGGAGAGAGGGAAGAAGTATCCCAATATCTTTATTAAGTTTCAGTGACTGTGTTTTTCCTTCGTATAATCATAGTTTTAGCCTCCCAGAACACAGTGGAAACCAGAGAAGAAATGCCGGTGGGGACAGAATGCAAATGATGACTCAACAGTCAGTTCAGAAAGGAATCCCTTGTGATTTACAAGTTTGTCATAGTAGAACAAAACTCTTGTAAAAATCCTCCAGTGGCGATAGCAATATCACTACTTTTGGTCGAAAACTCCTAGAGCAGTCCCCCAGCGCCTAAAAAGGTGAGCCTCCTGCTCCTTAGCCTGTCCCAGGTTCATCTTCTGCCTTTCTCTTGCTAACACTTTCTAGAACGCCCATGTCTGTCCATACTCTCAGCTTTGTACTGATGCTGCCAATCTGAACATTTTGATTGGTAAGAGCCTTGATGAATCCTCTCCCTCATCCCCACCTATTCTGCAGAGCCAATTTCTTCCCCTCCTATAACATTTATGCCTCTCTGAGTGCTGTATCCTACCAATCCACTTCTAGGCTCACATACAAAAGCAACAGTATTCAGAGAGAAGTTCTGGGGCTAGACTATTGCTATTCCCAATTACATAATTTTCTCACTGAGTTGTGTCCTTGCAACTTAGTTTCTCTGTGCCTCATCAAAATCTTTAAAATGGGGTGATGATGGTACCTACTTCATAATTAATTTCTAAGAATTTAATGGGTCAATATATGCGAACTACCTAAAATAGTTCCTGGCATGGTGTAAACACTTAGCAAACAGTGATTGGTTTTATTTTTAAATTTGTGTTACTAGTATATCATAATATTTAACGTGAATAGTATAGTTTATAAAAATAAACGTATTAGGGACCAGGCGGTGGCACACCTGGTTAAGAGCTCACATTATAGTGTGCAAGGACCCACGTTCAAGTCCCTCACACCCACCTGCAGGGGAAAGCTTCACAAAGAGTGAATAATTCACAAAGAGTGAATGACTACCAATCTAGTCAATAATAAATAAGTAAAAAAAATTAAAAATAAAAGAAAATAAACATATTGTATGTGTATGTTATATTTTTATACACCATGTGAATTATTTCAGGATATGACTCATGACGTAAATTAAGTCTTATTTTTATGGTTTTCACAGGGACTCAACAATCACTTCTACGTATGTGTTACCAATGCCTAGAATAATGTATGGCATGTACTAGTGTTCAATAAATTATCAGCGAATAAGAGAATGAATGATGGAGTACATGATTGATATGAAGACTCAAAGTAAGATTTGTGGAACCTGGTTTGGTCATTTCATATGACATACATCACAGGTCTTTCCTCAATGGAAGAAGCAACTAATTAAGACAGATCCAGAAAACACAAAACCCCATCCTCCCTGAGAAAAAAGGTCACCCAGTAGGGCAGCTCACCCATGGGTCTGTTTGGGATAGGTTCCAGCCCTGAACTGCTGGTCAGTCACTTTCTAACCTAACTTTGAGTTAAAAGAACAGTCCCACCCTTTATACTTCCTCTTCCCATATTCGAAACCAAGAACAACAGTCTGCATTTATGTCAGAGCCCCTTTGACTCTGGTGAAGACACATACTTCCCCTGTCCAAAAAAAAAACCAAAAAACCATTACCCAGACATTCAGGGGCAGAAGGGTCTGAGTGGAGAACCCCAAGAGTGTGCAAATATGTCTCCATTTTCCTTCACTCAGTTCTAGAAGCAGGTGTGTTCCTGGAAAGAAGAAACACAGAGGCTTAGAAATAGTTCACAGCAGCTCAACTTTCATCAAGGCATCCTTTCTTCCATGCCTTCATTTATTCTCTTACTTGTCCCTGCCTAGCACTTGCCATTAATAAGCAGTTACTGTAAAAGACAGATGTGACAAAGTCACATGTTCTGTGACCTGGCTGGCCCCAGTGAACATTTTCTCCAGTCTCTCTCACTCACCCCACTATGGCCAAGCAGGCCACTGAGCAACTTCTCAGTGGAGTGAGCACACTTGCTGTTTCAAACAACCGTATAGCCCTTTCTTCCTTTTTACATCATCATCATCATCATCATCATCATCATCATCATCATCATTATTACTATCCTCCAGGGTTATCACTGGGATGCAGTGCCTCCCTGCACTATGTATCCACTGCTCCTGGTGGCTTTTTTTTTTTTATAGGACAGAGAGAAATTGAGAGGGGAGGGGAAGACAGAGAGGGGAGTGAAAGACACCTGTAGACCTGATTCACTACTTGTGAAGCATCCGCCCTGCAGGTGGGGCTTCCGGGGCTCCAGCCAGGATCCTTGCACAGGTCCTTGCACTTCGTACTATGTACACTTAACCCAGCACTCCACTGCCCGAGTCCCCTTTTATTTTCATTTATTGGAAAAAGACAGCCATAATTCGAGAGGGGAGAAGGTGATAGAGACACCTAGAACACTGATTTATCACTGGAAGAGCTTTCCCCCTGGAAGTAAGGACTGGGGTCTTGAACCCAGGTCCCTATGCATTATAACATGTGCATTCAAGAGGGTGTGCCACGACCTGGCCTTCACAGCCCTTTCTTATTAATTATTAATTAGCTTTTTCAAATAATGGAAACTTTTGATGATGTTTTTTCAATTTTTTAATTATGGTAAACATTTCAGAGCTTATTGTCTTAGCCACTTTGAAGTGTACGCTTGAATGACATTAAGGACAGTCACATTGTTGTGAAATCATCAGCACCATTCATTTACAAAACCTTTACAAAATTGAAAACTCTACCTATTAATCACTACGTCTGTTTGGTTTTCTCTTTCAATTATCTTTATTTATTAATTGGATAGAGACAGCCAGAAATTGGGAGGGACGGGGAAGGTAGAGAGGAAGAGAGACAGAGGGACACCTGGAGCACTGCTTCACCACTTGTGAAGCTCTCCCCCTGAAGGGGAGGACCAGGGGCTTGAACCTGGGTCCTTGTGCATTGCAGCATGTGCATTCAACCAGGTATGCCGCCACCTGGCCCCTTAATCATTAAGTCTGTATTCCCACTCCCATCAGTCCTGGAATATACTTTTTGTCTCTATGCCACTGACTAATCCAGGGCCTCATTTAAGTAAAATCAGATAATATTTGCCCTTCAGGGGCTTGTGATTATTTTATTAACATAATGTCAAGATTCATCTGGAGGCTGGGAGGTGGCAGAACTGCTAAGAGGCAATAAATGATCATGTACAATGATGCAGGGTCTAACTCCAGGGCTCCATTTGCATAGGGAAGCTTCATGAGCAGTGAAGCAGAACTGTAATTGTCTTTCTCTGTCACCCTATTTTTAACTGTCTCTGGCCTAAGATTAAAAAAAAGAAAAAAAGATTCTTCCATGTTGTAATATGTGCCAGAATTTCCTTGTTTCACAACTGAATCATAGTCCATGCAGGAATAGATCACATTTTGCCTGTCCAGTTATCTTTTGCTGAGCACCTGAGTTGCTTCTGCCTGTTGGCTATAGGGAAAATGCTGCTACTATAACAAATAGGCTGAAAAAAAATCTATTCAACTATCTATTTTCAGAGTCTTAGGAATATGACAAGCAGTGAGTTTTCTAGATCCTATAATAATAATCTTCTACTTAATTTGTTGAGAAACCACTATACTATCTTCCACAATGGCTGAACAATTTTACATTCTAAGCATTAGCACACAGATGTTGCAATTTCTTGACATCTTTACCAGCATTTGCAATTTTTTTTTTAGGCTTGAAAGTTTTTGTAGTTATCTTAATGGTCATGAGATAGGATCTCATTGTGGTTTTCAACAGACCATCTCTGAGCACCTGCTATTATGCAAGTCTACATTGGATGATTGTCAGGACACACAAATACAGGGTAGTCTTGACCTCCCAGAGAGGGAGAAAACAACAAAATGAACATGAATCAAGCAATATGTGGAACTAAATCCAAATAGATATGGCCTCATTTAATAGACATCAACACACTAAGGTTATTCTATTTTAGTTAAGAAGCCAAGAGCATCAAAGATCAGAATTTTGTTTTGGCATATAAAGCTAGTGTGTCTGACACGTGTTTTCAAAAGCTGAGGCTCTTTTTCCTATGAAAATTATTGTCAGATTTTTTTAAAAAAATTTTTAAAAAGTGGTAGTCGGGCAGTAGTGCAGCAGGTTAAGTGCACATGGCTCAAAGGACCAATTAGGATCCCAGTTCAAGTCCCCAGCTCCCCACCTACAGGGGAGTCGCTTCACAGGCGGTGAAGCAGGTCTGTAGGTATCTCTCTGTCTTCCTCTCTATCTCCCGCTTCTCTCTCAATTTCTCTCTATCTCTATCCAATAACAAATAAATAAATAAATGAAAAATTAAAAAAATTTTCACTAAGCAAAAGATATCTAAAAATAACATATTTGTCAATACAAGAACAATGGAAAGCAATTAATTTACCATTAACGTCATTACTATGATTTAAGAAGAAATGTTGACCACACACCCTTTGGAAAATATGCACCTACAAGAATATTTACTCAGATGGTGGTGCAACTGGTTGAGTGCAGACATTACAGTGCACAATCACATGGCTTCAAGCTGCTGGTCCCCACCTGTAGCTGGGAAGCTTCACAAGTGGCAAAATAGTACTAATGGTCTCTCTATGTGTGTATGTCTCTCTCTTTGTGTTTATCTATCTCTATCTCTCCCTGCCTTCTCAATATATATATATAGCCAAAAATTAATAAATAAAATATTTTTAAATAACTGTTTAAGGGCCATAATCAATAAAAAGAAAAAGATAAGCTGTGAATGATGAGAACAGTTGCTAAATAAACAAAGGTTTAGATTAATAATATATCCATGCATCCAGACATCAGAGCCTGGATTCGACCCCCCCCCCACCTACACACGCACACACACGCACACTCCACACACACACACACACGCACACACGCACACACGCACACACACACACACACACACACACATCTGCAGCTGCAGGGGTAAAGGTTTATGGACAGTGAAGTAGTGCTTCAGGCGTCTTTCCTCTCACTCCCTCTCAATCTTTCCTCTCTCTCTCTCTCCCTCTAGATCTCTCTGACTCTTACTCTATTAAAAAGAAAGAAAAAAACAAAGGCTCCCAGGAGTATCTCCTTGTTCCTGCCCTACCCCCCATTCGCCCAGTCTTACCCAACTCTGCTCTGTCTTCACAAATAAGACAAAAGCAAGTATAGGATCCACTCATCACCCTACTCAACAGTGATACACATTTTAAGGTGACTTGCTCAGGAATGGAGAGAGCACAGCCTGGTTATCATCCTGGGTTCCCATTTCCTAGCTTTCTAAGTGCAAACAAATTATTTAACTTTGAGTTTCAGTTTCTTCCTTTTTAAAGTGAAAATAGTTGTGTGTACATAATAGGATTGTTGTGTGGCATAAATGACTACTTCTAGAAGTTACTACAGTCAACCATTGCATAGCACATAGTGAGGAATTAATAGCAATGTGAGCTGGAAGTCCTCCAAAACTCAACCTTCTCCTTTTGCCAAGAATTTTGCATTTCCAAAAGACTCTGGGACCTTCTTTTTTTATTTTAATTTATAAAAAGGAAACACTGACAAAAACCATAAGACAAGAGGGGTACAAATCCACACAGTCCCCACCACCAGAACTCTGTATCCCATCTGCTCCCCTGATAGCTTTCCTATTCTTTATTCTTCAAGGAGTATGGACCCAGGGTCATTATGGGGTGCAGAAGGTGGAAGGTTTGGCTTCTGAAATTGCTTCCCCACTGAATATGGGCTTTGACAGGTCGATCCATACTCCCAGCCTATCTCTCTCTTTCCCTAGTGGGGCAGGGCTCTGGGGATGTAGGGCTCCAGGACACATTGGTGGGGTCGTCTGTCCAGGGAAATCCGGTTGGCATCATATTAGCATCTGGAGCATGGAGGCTGAAAAAAGAGTTAACATAGAAAGCCAAAAAAATTGTTGACTAATCATGAACCTAAAGGCTGGAATAATTCAGATGAAGAGTTGGGGGTCTCCATTTTATAGATAGTTAGTAGTCCTATTTTTAGTTATATTTCAAAGAGCCCATGACTATACTAGTTTTTTTTTTCTTTTCTTTTTTCCCTGAGCCTGACATCTGAGATGCAGGTGGATCCAAGTTATCATCTGGGGAGATGATGCCACGGCTGAAAAAATGACCAGAAAGCCTGAGACCTTCTTATCACCAAATTTTACAATATTTTAAAAAGTTAAAATATCTCCACAATGCAGGGAAATACAGGGAACAATGTAACAGTCACATACTTTACATTCTGCTCTGCAATTCTTATTTTGTTGTCACATTTTATAAAATTATTCTAGTAATAATTCAAACATTGAGTGGAGCCAAGATGACAACTTTGGAGTCACAGCTGCATTGAACTCCAAGAGGCAGCAGCCTACAACACAGGATTCTCTGGATAGGTTAGGACACTGGGATATCTGTAGGAGGGTGAACACGGGCTGGAGAGAGTGATACAAAATACAGTCCCATAACTATCTTTTGGGCTGACAAACAGAGGCCAGGAGGACAAAGGAAAATCGATTATTTCTGAGCTCACATACCACCACCCCAGAACCAGCTCCAAGGGGCTGGACAGCCCCTTCTAGCAGGCTCCCCTCTGAGCTATTTTCTTTAACAAGATTCTTGGCTCATCAGGGGTGTCATTCCAAGCCTCTTCTTTTAACTCCTCTTTTTTTTTTTTTTTTTTAAGTGGCTGAAGTTCTATTTGAGAATCCGGCATGAAGCCCAGCCAGTCTATCTTGGCGTTACTCTCGATCGCACTCTGTCATTTCACAAACATCTCATAAAAACTGCAGCAAAGGTGGGCACGAGGAATAACATCATTGCAAGACTGGCCAGCTCCTCATGGGGCACGAGCGCTTCCACATTGCATTATGCTATTCCACTGCAGAATACTGTGCCCCAGTATGGTTCCGTAGCCCCCATGTCCACTTGGTCGATTCCAAATTATATTCCCCCATGAGGATAATTTCTGGAACCATCCATTCCACCCCAGTTCCATGGCTGCCAGTTCTTAGCAACATCGCCCCGCCAGATATTCGTCGGGATGCGGCATCATCTAAGTTCATTTCCCACATCTACGCTCGACCGGACCTGCCAATATACGCGGATATCTTCGCCCACCCTGTCCAACGCTTGACGTCTCGTCACCCAATCTGGTGCCCTACGCCTACACTGAACTTCTCTGTTCCAGACTCTTGGAAACAGAGTTGGCAGTCAGCTGAGGTAAAGAACAAACACCTCATCACAGACCCCTGCAAGCGTCAACCCGGCTTTGCCCTAGCACGTTATGATTGGGCCCTCCTCAATTGCTATCGAACAGGCCGTGGCCGGTGCGCCGCTATGTTCCATCGCTGGGGAGCCAGAGACAACCCGAACTGCCCCTGCAGCTACAGATAGACTATGACCCACATAGTCAACGACTGCCACCTCTCCAGATTCAAAGGAGGTCTCGAAACTTGACATCAGGCTCAACCTGACGCTGTTGACTGGCTATGGAAGAAGGGCAAACGCTAGAAGAAGAAGTGACAAAATACCTGACCAATCAGAGCCTCATCCCTGCCTGGGAATGACTACCAGGAGGGTTTTGTTTGTTTGCTTGTTTGTTTTGTATACTTCTTACAATTTGCTGTCTTTGCTTAGGCTGCATATAGCCAATCTGGAGCTGTCCAAGCTGCAGACTGACTGTTAGGGGTTTTCTATTTTATTTTATTTTATTACTACTATTATTATATACATGTGTCCCATTTCCATCCACCTTCTTCAGGTTGAACAGAATTAACCAATGTTGTTTTTTCCATTTCTAGGTGACTGGGTTTCTTATCCATTGTGATAGGCACTTATTTCTCTCTACCTCTTCTCTCCACTCTCCTTCTTCCCTCCTCCTAATAATTTTTTATGTATATATATACATATATATACAATTTCAATGCTTTTCCTTTTTCTTTCTTTCTTTATTTCTTTTCTTATTTTCCCTCTGTTCTTTTCTTCCTTCCTCCTTCTTTTGTTTTCTGAATTCACTGATACTCACTTGTGAATTATTTTGGGGAAGAAATCTGACTCAGAGTGGACTCTCTCTGTGTGTGTGTCTTCTCTACATCCCTTTATCCCCTTTCTATCCCTAGAATTTATAGTGGATATTAGATTTCCATAATTGTCTATTCCTGTTTACACTTTTTTCCTATATCTTTCTTTTTCTTTTGTTTGGTTGCTAATTTTCCTTGAACTGGAGGTGTTGTTTGGCTAAATGGTATTGGTTGAACTTCATCAATCCTTAAATCCTTTCTTCAGTTACTATTGTTGTAATTTCTGAGGATGGTGATTGCATTTGTCACAAAGGTCTTTAGTATAATGTGTCTTGTACTGAAACACAACGACAGAACAGAAAAATAAAAAATACATCAATTTAAAAAATGGTTAAATCAAGAGAAAATAAAACTACTACCACAATGATACAGGACAGGAGCCCAGAAGAAACTCCAAATCAGTCAGAAGTAACCATAGATAAGAAAAGTTTGCAAGTAATAGTAAACCTAATAATCACAGAAATGAAAACAACTATGGAAGAAAGGGCAATCAGAATTAGGGAAACAACAGAAGAAAACCTCAAAGAAAACACTAGCTACCTCAAGATAATTAGAGAAATGAAGGCTGAAATATCTGAGCTAAAAGGCCAATTAGCAGAACAAGCTAATACTATCACTGAACTGAAAAAAAAAAAAAAAAAGCTGAGGGAAGGGAAAGCAGATTATCAGAAGCAGAAAAATGAATTAGCCAGACAGAGGATGAGCTAGAGAAAACTAAGAAAGAGGTAAAAGAGCTCAAAAAGAGATTGAGAGAAACTGAAAACAACAACATAGGCATATGGGATGATCTCAAAACAAGTAACATTTGTATAATTGGCCTGCCAGAAGAAGAAAGAGAGGATGGGGAAGTAAACATTCTAGAGGAAATAATAAAAGAAAATTCTCAGACCTAAACAACAGAAAGGACATTAAGATTCAAGAGGCCCAGAGAGTCCCAAACAGAATCAACCCAGGCCTGAAGACACCAAGACACATCATAGTTACCATGAAGAAAAGGATAAAGAAAGGATCCTAAAGACTTCAAGAGAAAAACAAAGAGTCACATAAAGGGGAAAACCCATAAGACTATCAGCAGACTTCTCCACTCAGACTCTAAAAGCCAGAAGAGAATATAAAGATAGATATCGAGCCCTGAATGAAAAAGGGTTTCAACCAAGCACAATATATCCTGATAGACTTTCATTCAAACTAAATGAAGGGATCAAAACCTTCTCAGACAGACAACAGTTAAAGGAAGCAACTATCACCAAGCCTGCCATAAAAGAGGTATAAAAAAACCTCTTATAAATAAGAACATCACTATAATACTTGTCATATATCAGAACAAATGAAAAATTGTTGAATAATGGCACAACAATACATTCAATCCATAATATCAATAACTGTCAATGGATTAATTTTACCCATTAAAAGGCAGAGTGGGAGGATGGATCAGAAAACACAACCCAACCATATGCTGCTAGTAAGAATCTCACCTAACCCAACAAGACAAACACAGACTTAAAGTGAAAGGATGGAAAACTATTTACAGGCTAATGGACCACAAAAATAGGTTGGAACAGCCATTCTCATCTCTGACACTATAGACTTTAAATTAAATAAAGTAATAAAAGAAAGGCAAGGACATTACATAATGATTAGAGGGTCAATCAACCAAAAATATTTAACAATTATTAACATCTAAGCATGCACCCAATGAGGGCCCTTCTTAATACATCAAACACCTACTGAAAGAACAACAAAAATACATCAATAGTAATACAATAACAGTGGGAGACTTCAACACCCCACGGACACAGGAAGACAGATCAACGAAGCAGAGAATCAACAAAGAAACAAGAGAATTAAATGAAGAGATGGACAGACTAGACCTCCTGGACATTTTTGGAGTCCTTCACCCCAAAAAACTGAAATACACATTATTTTCAAATCCACACAGCACATCCTCAAGGATAGACCACAATGCAGGCCACAAAGACAGTATCAACAAATTCAAGAGCATTGAAATCATCACAAGTATCTTCTCTGACCACAGTGGAGTAAAGCTAACATTCAACAACAAAAAGAAAATTACTAAAAGTCACAGAATTTGGAAACTCAACAACATGCTGCTTAAAAACCACTGGGTTGGGAGTCGGGCTGTAACACAGCGGGTTAAGTGCAGGTGGCGCAAAGCACAAGGACCAGCATAAGGATCCCAGTTCGAACCCGGCTCCCCACCTGCAGAGGAGTCGCTTCACAGGCGGTGAAGCAGGTCTGCAGGTGTCTATCTTTCTCTCCTCCTCTCTATCTTCCTCTCCTCTCTCCATTTCTCTCTGTCCTATCCAACAACGACAACAACAATAATAACTACAACAATAAAACAACAAGGGCAACAAAAGGGAATAAATAAATACTAAAAAAAAAAAAAAAAAAAAAGAACCACTGGGTCAGAGAGGCACTCAAGCAAGAAATTCAGATGTTTCTGGAAACAAATGAAAATGAAGACACAAGTTATCAAAATATTTGGGACACAGCTAAAACAGTATTGAGAGGGAAACTCATAGCCATACAATCACATATTAGAGGACAAGAAAAAGCTCAAATAAATGACCATACTGCATGCCTTAAGGACTTAGAGGAAGAGGAACAAAGGGACCCTAAAGCAACTAGAAGGATGGAAATCACTAAAATTAGAGCAGAAATAAACAACATCGAAAATAAGAGAACCATACAAAAGATCAATGAAGTAAAATGTTGGTTCTTTGAAAAATTAAACAAGATTGACAAACCCCTAACCAGACTCACTAAAAAAGGGAGAAGACCCAAATAAAAAGAATTGCAAATTACAAAGGAGATATCCCAACTGACACCACAGAAAATCATGTAAAACTTCTATGAAGAACTATGCGCCACCAAGCTAGAGAATCTGGAAGAAATGGAAGAATTCCTAGAAGCATATACCCTCCCAAAACTGAACCAAGTAGAACTACAAAATGTAAATGCACTAATCACAGACAAAGAAATCAAAACAGTTATTAAGAATCTTCCCAACAACAAAAGTCCAGGACCAAATGGCTTCACAAATGAATTCTACAAAACTTTCAGGAAACAGCTAATACCTATACCTCTAAAGATCTTGCACAATATCAAAGAAACAGGAACACTCCCTTCCACCTTCTCTGAAGCCACCATCAGCCTGATAGCAAAAGCAGATAGGGACACAACAAAAAAAGAAAACTACAAACCAATATCTCTGATGAACATAGATTCCAAAATATTAAAACAAGATCCTGGCCAACCAGATACAGCAGTATGTCACAAAGACTGTCCATCACAACCAAGTGTGATTTATCCCTGGAATGCAAGGCAAGTACAGCATACTTATGTCTATCAGTGTCATTCACCATATACATCAATAAAAGCAAAACCAAACACCACATAATTATCTCAATAGATCCAGAGAAATCCCTTGACAAAATCCAACACCCATTCATGTTCAAAACACTACAAAATGGGAATAGATGGGAAATTCTTCAAGATAGTGGAGTCCACATAAAGCAAACCTACAAACCTACACCCAAAATCATACTCAATGGACAGAAGCTGAAAGCATTCCCCATCAAATAGAGGACTAGACAGGGATGTCCATTATCACCATTACTCTTCAACACAGTATTGGAAGTTCTTGCCATAGCAATCAGGCAAGAGAAAGAAATCAAAGGAATACAGATTGGAAGGGAAGAAGTCAAGCTCTCACTATTTGCAGACAATATGATAGTATACATAGAAAAACTTAAAGCATCCAGCAGAAAACTACTGGAAGTTATTAGGCAATGTAGCATGGTGTCAGGCTACAAAATCATTGTACAAAAATCAGTGGCATTTCTTTATGCAAACACTAAATCTGCAGAAGAAGATATCCAGAAATCATGCCCATTCACTGCTGCAGCAAAATCAATAAAATACCTAGGAATAAATCTCACCAAAGAAGTAAAAGGTCGGTATGCTGAAAACTATGACTCACTATTCAAGGAAATAGAAAATGATACCAAAAAATGGAAATACATCCCATGCTTTTAAATTGAAAGAATCAATATCATCAAAATGAATATTCTCCCCAGAGCCATATACAAATTTTATGCAATACACATCAAAATTCCACCAAACTTCTTTATGAGAATAGAACATAATCTGCAATCATTTATCTAGAACCAGAAAACACCTAGAATTGCCAAAAAAATTTTGAGGAAAAGAAACAGAAATGGAGGTATCACACTCCCAGATCTCAAACTATATTATAAGGCCATCATCATCAAAACAGCCTGGTACTGGAACAAAAATAGGCATGCAGATCAGTGGAACAGAATTGAAAGCCCAGAACTAAACCCCCACACCTATGGACATCTAATCTTTGGTAAGGGGGCCCAAAGTATTAAATGGAGGAAGGAGGCTCTTTTCAATAAATCGTGCTGAGAAAACTGGGTTGAAATATGCAGAAGACTGAAACTGAACCACTTCATCTCACCAGAAACAAAAATTAACTCCAAATGGATTAAAGACCTGAATGTTAGACCGGAAACTATCAAATACTTAGAGGAAAACACTGGTGGGACACTTAAATCTCAAGGACATCTTTGGTGATACAAACCCAATTGCAAGGAAGACTAAAGCAGAAACAAATCAATGGGACTACATCAAATTGAAAAGCTTCTGTACAGCCAAAGTAACTATCAAACAAAGAGACCCCTCACAGAATGGGAGAAGATATTCACATGCCATACTTCAGACAAAAGACTAATCACCAAAATATACAAAGAGCTCAGCAACTTAGCAATGATAAAACAAATGACCCCACCCAAAAATGGGCAGAAGATATGAACAAAACACCGGTGGGGTCGTCTGCCCAGGGAAGTCAGGTTGGCATCATCTTATCATCTGGAATCTTGTGGCTGAAAAAAGAGTTAACATATAAAGCCAAACAAATAGTTGACTAATTATGAATCTAAAGGGTTAGGACTGAGTTTGGAGTAGGGCACCAAAGTAAAAATCTCTAGGTTGAGGGTGAGGGCAGATATTAGACTTCACTGGGGGTTGGGGGGGAATGGGATGGGACACAGTCTTTTGGTGGTGGAAATGGTGTTTATGTACTCTACTATTAACTTGTAGTCATATAAATCACTAATTAATTAATATGAGAGGAGAAAAATTGATTGTTTCAAACTTTCTAATGCACATAGACTGAGTCTTTGAAATGGTGACTTTCTTTTATTTATTTTTAATTTTTTATTTATTTATTTTCCCTTTTGTTGCCCTTGTTGTTTTGTTGTTGTAGTAGTTATTGTTGTCATTGTTGTTAGATAGGACAGAGAGAAATGGAGAGAGGAGGAGAAGACAGAGAGGGGGAGAGAAAGAGAGACACCTACAGACATGCTTCCCCACTTGTGAAGCAACTTCCCGGCAGGTAGGGAGCTGGGGGCTTGAACCGGGATCCTTACACCAGTCCTTGTGCTTCATGCCACATGTGCTTAACCCGCTAAGCTACTGTCCAACTCCCAAAATGTTGACTTCCTAAAAAGCTTAGACCAGGGAGAACAGAAGTAACTGGTGGCATTACTCTATAAGACACAGATACAAATAATGTCAAATGACATAAATTATGGTGATGTTGTTAGCAAATCCTAACAAAGGGATTTTCAAAATTAACCCAATTAATAATTGCCAAATAATTTGATTACAGCAATAACTATCTGTTGCCTTCTTAAATCCTAAGACATCAGGAAACTCCCCCTTCCTCTATAGAACCTATATTTCCCCTAGTCCTGGAACCTCTAGGGTGGGGCTCACTTTCCTGCATACTTCTCTCAATTTACACCAAATGATATTGCATCTGCTGATTCCAAAGAGTACCATCTCAGCATGCTTCACTTCATACAGTGTCCAGAGACGTCAGACATAGAATATCAATCCTTCAGCTTCATTACTAGGATGAGATATTTCCTTTCATAGGATGCTCTAATTCCATTTCAGGTGGTTCACTTCCTAACAAAGTTCCAAAACCTAGATTTAGACCAGGTCCCATGAGATAGGGCATACATACACATGTATCCATAAATTAGGGCAAAACATATACCTGAAAGCAAAAGTGCACAACAGTCTGCAGTGGGTCAGTATATGCAGCAAGCAAGTAGAAAGGCCTAAAAAGATACCATAAAGTTCCTAATGAAATAATATCTACTTAGACTTAGATACATTCCTCACCTACTTCCCTCAGTCACTCCAAAGCTAACCTTATCACAGTAAGAACTGCAAAAGCTGAATAAGGGCAAGAGACTGACACACTTTAATGATGACTCGTTAGTCACCATCAGGCTACCCCATCAGCTGGGGCCCTAGTCAGGAAGTCCTGAAATTCCCAAACAGACATAATGGGCCTAGACCTCAAATACTTCCCTCTCTCCGTTGTTACCAGTCATCTCTATCTGAAACAACACAATAGACCCCTTTGTGGGCCCCCATAGGACCTTGCCCTCAACTTGGATCAACAACAGTAAAGAATGTTCCGTCATTCTGAAGGGAGGCTGCACATCATACTCTATTTTCCACCTGAGGAAGATGGGTCCTGAAACTGAGGCAGTTTGAAAAGTCCCTACTCATGATCACAGAATGTGAGCTCAGGTCTACAGGGATGCAGAGCTCACATAGGCTCCTAAGCTAAATATGGCCTCCAGATCACATCAAATCTATGGGGTTTACAGTCAACAATATTTATACACCTTTCTCATATTTGGGAGCTACTCTCTACCCTGATCCAGTTTCTGGTCTTTTTTTCAGCCCTGACATCATCTCCCCAGACAATAACTTGGGCCCACCTGCATATCAAATGTCAGGCTCAGAAAAAAAAAAAAAACTATATAACTAAAATAGGCCTACTTACTATCTACAAAACGAAGAACCCCCAACTCTTCATCTGCAATACTCCAGCCTTTAGGTTCATGATTAGTCAACAATTTGTTTGGTTTTATATGATAATAAAGATTTTTAAAGCGAGAGAGACATCAGGGTTTGAACCCTAGCACTTGCATATTGTAACACGTCACGCAAGGGTGTGCCCTACTACTGGGACCCAACAATTTAGAATCTCACTAGTACACTGTTCATTCATATAATCATCAAGTTTAGTACTGTCAAACTTTTAACTATTTGGAAAAGCAATGGAACTCTGTACTTTATTTTATATCTAATTAATAGAAAGATTGAACTTCTTTTCAAATTTGTTGCCCATTTATATTTCTTCTCTGATTTATTTGCCCACATCAGTTTTCTGTTTTTCTAGTTTTCTGATATGTTTATTTAATACATAATGTATTCCACTGTCTTTTAAAAAATGTGTAGCTGGGGGCTGGGTGGTAACACAGCGGATTAAGCGCACATGGCAAAAATCTCAAGGACCTGCAAAAGGATCTCGGTTGGATCCCTTAGCTCCCCACCTACAGCAAGGTCTCTTCACAAGCTGTAAAGCAGGTCTGTGGCTGTCTATCTTTCTCTCCCCCTCTCTGTCTTCCCCTCCTCTCTCAATTTCTCTCTGTCCTATCCAACCAATAACAACAACAACAAGAGCAACAAAAATGGGAAAAATGGTCTCCAGGAGCAGTATATTCATAGTGCTGGCACGGAGCCCCAATGATAACTCTGGAGACAAATGTGTGTGTGTGTGTGTGTGTGTGTGTGTGTGTGTAGTTAATGTTTTTTCCTCGTCTATCTCTTATCTTTCTTGCTTTGTATGTAGTGACTTTTGGTATACATGCATTTTTAAGTTTTAGTACCAGAAGAGAAAATCATTGTGGAGTTTTATTTCCTTTACTTTCATCATTAGTTTTCAAATTCTTTCCTTTCTCCCTTTCTTTCTTTCTTTCTCTCTGTCTCTCTCTGTCTCTCTGTCTCTGTTTCTCTCTGTCTCTGTCTCTGTCTGTCTCTGTTTCTTTCTCTCTCTCTCTCTCCCTCCTCTGTCTCTGCCATCCATTCTATGGTCATGGGCATTGCCCTCGTTCAGATCCTTCATGGCTTTCTCCTCAATAGTTACATTCACTTCTTAATGAATTCTTCTTGCTGCCTCTCACACTTCTTATAGGAGACTACAAAGAACACAGATGAAGATGAACCCATGTTATTTCCTGAGTTCAAACCTTCTAGTGAGGTCACTTAACCACACTGGCCCTTGTTGTCACTTAGCCCTTCTATTATTATTTTGTTGTTATTGCTGTCCTTGTTGTTGGATAGGACAGAGAAAAATCAAGAAAGGAGGGAGAGACAAAGGGGGCGAGAAGATTAAGTGTAAGTCAATCTGCATAACAAGCAACAAAACTCTGAGAGCCTTGACCAATGCTTGTGCCTCCTGTGTTAGTCTTCACACTGTGCCCCAGACACAGCACATGGCTTCCTTCTCCCCCGCACACTAGGTGTCTTCACACACTGACTTCCTGACACCTTTATATTTAAAGTAACTGTGACAATTCCCCCTCTCCTCTGTCTCAACAGAATATTACCATGGTTTCAAGGTGGGATAAGATGTTCTGCCCTGGAAATGAATAGTTACTGTGTGCCAGACACTTCCACCCATGTTAGAGTCTCACTGACTTCTCACAACAACACTCTGTGTACAGACAGAAATGAGTGGCCTTGTTTTACAGAGAAGGAGGTCAGCAGCTGGAGCTGTTAAGCGGTTTGCTAAGGACACACAGCTGTGCTTCATACAGCTGCATGCATGGTCTCAGAGGCCGAATCTAGGTGTCCACTGCTCTAATCATAATCATAATGTGCTGCCTGGTCCATGAGGACTAAGTTTGAATATTGCCTTTGTCATTCATTTGCTTTATGATGTTGGATAAGTCACCACCTCTCTGTGAGCCTTGGTTTGCTCATTTATAGGATAAGATTGACTACACTTGACAGTCTGTCAGCTGCCTTCTGTCATGGAGAACTGGAATCCTGTGCAATGCCCATGCAGTTCTACACACCCTTTCTCAGACTTCCCATCAGAACTGGTCAACTCTGATAATAACCCTAAGTAAGCAGAAGCATGATAATACTCTCTCAAACTCTTTAAAATGTTTACACCAGTCACTGAACTAGCACAACAACTCCTGCCACAAATCGACATGTCTAGACTCACGCCTGGCTTACCACACCTCTTCCTAAAGCCAAAAATCCATTAGGCAAAGAGAGGCTGTGAATCAAATTTGATGTTCTCATGAAATTCTACTCATTCCCGAGTACCCATGAGCAGTCCACTTGCCTGATCTGACTTCTATGCCCTCCCTTGTGGAACAAGAGGGATTAGTTTTTGAGAAGAATGGGTTTTTTTTTTTTTTCTAAAGCTAACCTTGTTAGACAGTGGAGCATTACGCTGCCAATGACAAGAGCTTACTAATAAAAACTATCAAACAAAAGTTCATTCTCCTAAGGTGAAAACAACCTCAGTAAATTCTGAGGTCTCCTTTGGAATAATAGGCTACTATTCAAACTTCAATGTCAGACTGGAAGGAAAGTTCCCAAAACAGCTGAGATTTCAAATTGAGTAGAGGGAGGTAGGAATGTACTGAGCCAAAGTGATATTCAACCAATCAAGACTTTTAGGCTGATAGAAGAATCTGCATAGACTTCAGAGTCCAATATCCTTAGATTTAACTCCCCAGCTCACACTAAATATGTAACAGTTGTAATTCAAATATGCTACTTACCTTTTCTGAAACTTTTCCTTTATCCATTAAACAAATAAGCTAATCAGTTTTATTCGTAATTACTTGGGTAGTTTAAAAAGAGGTGGCATGTGAAAGTGGTTGTTTAGTACATTGTAGGTGTTCCAAATTGCTCATTTTCATTCTTGTGTGTTTTCTATTTAAAGAGAATCAGTGACTGCCAAGAAAACACAAAGGAACTTAAGTCCAGATGTTTTCAGGCAACTAACATCATGAAAAGCATGCTTTGGAATCATCCTGAATCACAAGATCCTAAAACTGGAAGTGACTCTAGCAATGATCAAGTACAGGATAAGTATCTCATATTTAATACTAGGGACGTTTACTGCTTTCCAGAAGACTCTATTCATGATGAGAGGTGACTGAGGCAATTCACCGAAATTTCAAATGTCAGGTTCTGTGGTGGAGTCTTTCCATCTATTCTGAAATTCAACTACCAATAAAACATTGTTAGTTTCCAATCTACTATTACACTGTATTGTTCCACTGAGTCCTCGTTCTTGCTACTCTTTTTTTCCAAGAAATCTTCATTGTCTTCTTGTTACCTAAGGAGACTCACAGGCTGAGGAAGTTGTGGTATATATACTCAATGTGAGTAGTGGTCCATTAAAAATGGCTGTTAAAAATGATGAATTCACCTTCTTCATCTCATCTTGAATAGAGCTTCATGGAACAGTGTTAAGTGAGATAAGCCAGAAAAAGAATGATGAATATGGGATGATCCCACTCATAGAAGTTGGGAAATAAGAGCAGAAGGGAAAATACAAAGCAGAACTTGGACTGGTATTGGTGTGTTGCACCAAACTGAGCAAGGTTACACATGTACAAACTAATCTATTTTATTGTCAACTGTAAACCATTAATCCCCCCAATAAAGAAAAAAAAATGAAAAGAGGAGACTCATTCACTTTGTAATCTACAGTTCAAATGCCACCACCTCCATGAAGTCCTCAGTGAGTTCCCATCACAAGCTGAGTTAAAAGCTCCTCTTTCTAAGACTACAAGAAACTCTTCCCATTCTTTTTAAGATGCTTGTCTCTCCTAGCTGTGGAACCTCTAGGACTATGCACATATTTCTTGATGTTTCTTCTCTCTGATCCCTTACCATCATACTGCTTCTGTTGACCTCAACTAAACCAACACTGCCAGTGCTGCCATGCCATGTCATGATGCTACTGATTTGTGCCTGCAAATTGTCTCCAGAGACACCAAACTTGATATGTCAACTTCCCAACTATTCTAATCCAGTGAGATGGGACAAACTAGTTCCATTTCAGATGACATAACTATCTAACAAATTTACAGATACTAGATACAGGTTACGGTCTAGGGTACTGGGTACAGGTGTACATATATCCATAAGCAAGGGAAAACCATATACCTCAAAGTAAAAGCATTTAATAGCCCTCTGTAATTAGACTAATAAGCCTGAGATTCTAGTTACTAGAAGGGCCTAAAAAAGACATCATAAACTCTCTAACCAATTAGATAGATCTAATAAGCTTGGCAAGCTTGTAGAAAGGCCCGAAGAAGGAAGACACCATAAACCTAATACTGGTTTGGATATTCAACACTTTAACAACTGGGAAAAAGTCTAAGCTTGTCAGATAAAGAAAGGAATACAAAAGCTGGATAAGAGCAAGAGACTGGTTCATTTAATGATGGCCTTTTTGGTAAATAACAGACAGCCCATCACCTGGGGCCCTAGTCAGGGAATACTTATATTCCTACATAGATATGATGGGCCTAGACCATTTATAGATCCCTCTCTCCACTATCACTGGTCACATGTACAGGAACATAATCATAAGCCTCTCTAGGGCTTATGGGCCACTTATCTCATGGGCCACTCCAGGAACTTGTTCTCCCTATAAAGTTGCAATGATAGGGGCCAGGCAGTAGCAACCTGATTAAGTGCACACATTACAGTGCACAAGGACCCAGGTTCAAGCCTCTAGACTCCACCTGCAGGGAGAAAGTCTCACAAGTGATGAAGCAGTGATGCAGGTGTCTCTCTGTCTCTGTCTCTCTCTATCTCCTCTGCCCCTCTCAATTATCTCTGTCTTTATTCAATAATAAATTAATTTAATTTAATTTTAAAAATTTAAAAATTAAATAAATAGGAGGCCAGGCAGTAGCACAGTGGGTTAAGTGCACATGGCACAAAGCACCAAAGCACGAGGACAGGCATACAGATCCTGGTTTGAGCCCACCTGCAGGGAGGTCGCTTCACAAGTGGTGAAGCAAGTCTGCAAGTGTCTGTCTTCCTCCCCCTCCCCAACTTCCCCTCCTCTCCTCTTTCTCTCTGTCCTATCCATCAACAATGACAGCAATAACAACAGTAATAAACAACAAGGGCAACAAAAGGGAAAAATAGCCTCCAGGAGCAATGGATTTGTAGTGCAGGCACTGAGCCCCAGCAATAACCCTGGAGACAAAAAAAAAAAATTAAATTAAGTAGCAATGGTAGGTACTTCCCCACTCTCCAAAGAGAGGCTGGGTCATCCTGCCCTGCCACTTGAGGAACACTGGTTATCAAATAAGTGCACCTAGAATATCTCTAGCTATGACCATGAACTGAGAGTTTAGACTGACAGGGACTCAAAGATTACACAGGCTCCTGTGATAAATATGAGTATAGATGGGCCCTGGGTCAAGTGGATAGGCTAAACCGTTAATTTTATTCACAGCTTTTCTTCAAATTTAGGGACTACTCTCTGCCTTAATCTAACTCTATAGCCCTATTCTCAACTCTGAGACCTCATTCCCAGACAATATTTTTGTCCACCTCCAAACTTAGCTATCAAACACAAGCAAAACTACAAAAGGCATTGGCCCATAGGAACATACCTCACATAGACTTCCTAGCTTCTTTCCACCCTAACATTCCTGTTCTCATCTGCTCAATTCCTGATTTGTGGTTCCCTTTAATTAACCACTTTGTCCTACTTTATATCTTACCACCTGTCAGCCACCAAGTTTCAGATGCTATCATGATTCCATCCTGACTTCCCTGGGTAGACGACCTCGCCAATGTGTCTTGGAATGTCACCTCTACAGAACCCTACCTCACCAGGGAAAGATAAAAACAGGCTGTGGGTGTGGATTGGCCTACCAATGTCCTTGTCCAGTGGAGAAGTTATTAAAGAAGCCAGAACTTCCAACTTCTGTACCCCAAAAAGAATTTTGGTCCATATTCCAAGAGGGAGTGAAATGATACAGGAAGACGAGCAGAGGGCTCTGAGCTCCAATTCCATCAGGACCTGGAGAGAGAAGAGGTAAAAAGGAAGGACATTCCAAAGTAATAATAGGTGTAGGTGTGACTTAGAAAAGAAAAGAATGCAGGACTATAGAAAATGACAAACATATAGACACAGAGTTATAGAAATAATAATCAATCCATATTTACAACCTTGGGAGAACTACTCTAGTTTCCAGTGGAGGGGACGAGGATACAGAACTCTGCTGGTGGAATGGTGTGGAATTATGCCCCTGTAATCTCATAATTTTGTAGACCAATATTAAGTCACTAATACAATAAAATAAAAAGGTTGATGTGAAAAAAACAAGAACCTTCCTCATTATCTTAACTTGTGACATCAAAAATAGCCACCCCACCTACACAGCCAGTAACTGCACCCAGCTCGACACCTACCTCCTCCCAGTCCAGCCCTGCCTATCCCCCTCCCTGGTGGTGTTGCCATGAGCACTGATGGATACGCTTTATGCATACAAACATCCATCACAGTCTGTTTCCCAGGGTACCCAGCACAAAACATTTGGTAGCAGAAGTTTTTCTATAGTGAAGCTTGGGAGCGGGTGTCACCTGTCAGCTGGCTGGCAATTAGGACCCCATCACTAATTACAGGGCAGGAAGAGTACTGACAGCACCTGGCACGTGGAAACCCTGCAATTGGAAGATTTTCACAGCTTTGTGAGCCTGGATGGGATTGTAATAAAATGAAAATCAGTGACAGGTGCAATATATCCGCTATTTGAGAGATTCGGAGGAAGTGATAATTATTCAGAACTATGGAGAGAAATGAATATTGAGCATTATCCTGTGTTGGAGTAAGTCAGTGAAAGCCTGGAGATGGTTGATCAGTAATTTAAGGCAAATTGTGAAAAGCAGAAGGACTTCTAATTCTTAAGAGACTTTTCATCTCTTGCAGTTGGAGACTGAGTCCAGGGGTTCATGAAAAGGATAAGAAAGTCTCATTGAAAGTCTAATTTCCTACCCTGGCATAGCTATGAACAGAACCCTGATTGGAAAGAAATGGGAGCCTCCAATATGGATGCAGATATCAGGACTGGTGCAATCGAAAACCTGAGAATCTTGTCACGTCTTTCTCCTGTAGTTCCTCAATGGTGGCAGAACAGAGATAATACTTCTCTGTGCATGAAGTTCGTACAGAGGACTTTGCCAAACTAGCCATACCATAATCCCACCTAGGATATGCTGAGCCTACAGGAGAGATATGTGCACCGCTGGAGTCATGACAACAGAAAAATGGGATAGCAGAGAGTTCATCAGGGTAGAATCACTCTTATGTAATACAAGATAAGAACCCTGATAGACTGTCCCAATCCCACAGAAGTGCACACACTAAACGAAGTATAAACACCAGGACAAAGAAAGAGATAAGATAAGTGGGGGTACTGGGGTGACTGAGTACACAGAGCCAGGGAACAGATTAGAAAGTTAGGGGAAAAATAAAAGAGAGAAAGTTAGTCAATATGTCTTAGGTAGGAAAAGATCTTTGAAAGTTTCTTCAGTTTTTGGCAGGTAAGGCCTAGTATCTGTAAACTGTGATTATCAAGTAGAGATTCAATTTTTATTTAAAAAATTAGAAATTAGCCAGAAGTTGAAGAAATACTTACATGACGCCAGCCTGACTTCCCTGGGCAGATACCCTCACCAATGTGCTCTGGAACCCCCCACCTCCCCAGAGCCCTGCCCTACTAGTAAGAGGCTGGGGCTATGGATGAACCTTACCAATGCCTATGGACAGTGGTGAAGAAATTGCAGAAGCCAGACCTTCCACCGTCTACACCCCATAGATGTAGGATAAAGAATAGGGAAGCTTCCAATGAGGGGATGGGATAGGGCACTCTGGTGGTTCCCAGAGTTTGGAATTGTACCCCTCTTATTCCAAAATTTTATTAATCATTATTAAATAACTAATAAAAAAGCTGAAAAAATAAGAAAATACAAAACAGAAAACAAATAAGTAATAGACAAAAATAAATTAGAGAGCAATTCAGAAACATGGCCAAAAAGGTAAAAAAAAAAAAAAAAAAAAAAAAGAAGTAAAATAGAAGCACTTAAGTGGGCATGCCTCTTCTCAGTAGCTCCACTGGAAGATTCTAGATTTCTCACAGATAAGGAGGAAAGTCAGGGAAGACAAAGTCATATATACTGAGCAAGGTCGAAGTCTGGTCCTGAAGTAACTTTTATTCATCCCAAAGTCATCATCCCTTTGAATTTGGTGAAGAATTTCAACTTCTTTGCATCTTAACTTTCTCATCTACAAAACTCAGATGATGATATCTGCTTTGGCAGGTTACTGTTCTGATAAAATTTAAGGGAGATTATATAAACAAATGTCTAATTCATTAAACATATTATTAGCACCCAATAAAAGCTGACTCCTCCTTCTCTTGTGATTTAGCTTATTACTTTGTCAATTCTCTTTTGTTAAGTTCCAGTTAATCTCAGTTCAAAGGTAAAATAAGAAAATCAGTCTGGGGGGGGGGGTGGGGGAGTGGCACACCTGATTAAGCTCACCTAGTATGAAGCACAAGGACCAGTGCAAGTATCTGGGTTCGAACCCCACTCCTCACCTTCACAAGCGGCAAGGCACCAAGCCCCAGTGAGAAAACCCTGGAGAAGCCCCCTGGAGAAAGACAAGAAAACACAAGTAGAACCTGAACTGGAATTGGTGTATTGCACCAAAGTAAAAGACTCTGGGATGGGGTGGGGGGAATACAGGTCTAAAAAGGATGACAGAGGACCTAGCGGGGTTGTATTGTTATATGGAAAACTGGGAAATGCCATGCATGTATAAACTATTGTATTTACTGTCAAATGTAAAACATTAACACCCCAATAAAGAAATTAAAAAAAAATCTCTCCATTGGTCTCTACCTCCATTGCCTCTTTTACTCATTTATTTCACAACCATAGATTGGAATCACATTGTTCACTTCATTATCTTCCTTATTTATTTTTAAAGACTTTTTTTGTGTGTGTATGTTTGCCACCAGAATAATTGTTGGAGCTTGGTACCTGTATGACTTCACTGCTCTTGACATCCACTTTTTCTTCTCTCTCTTTGAAGTTTAGAGACTGAAAGAGATAGAAAAAGAAGGAGAGACGTGCTGCACTATTCTGTCGCTTGCGAAGCTTATCACCTGTAAGCAGGGAGTGGGGGCTTGAACCTGGGTCCAAAAACATAGTAAGATACATGCTCTGTGAGCTGTGCCACCATCTAGGCCTGGTTTGACTTTTTTCCCCCTAGTAGCACTATATTTATTAGCATACCATTTTAGGAATAAATAGCGAAGAAAACGCCAAAAGCCAAAGCAAGAGCATTTCATCTCCCAGCCTCTCCCCCATGTGGTGGTGAGGTTTCCCTGGAGCACATCTTCCGGCTGCACAGCTTTTCAGCAGCAAGTCACCACAGTCACAATCTCTGGCAAAGTCCAGAGAGAAGCAAGGTCAGTCCTTGGAAGTAGAGTTCATTCCCTAGGGAGAGTGAATCACTTCATGATCAAAAAAAGTTTTCCTTCTAAAGGCTTTCTGTGCCTGTCAGTGTCGTGGCTTCAACCTCAGTTACGATGGATGCAGCCTCCTTTCATGTCCAGGTTTCTGCTGTTGGAGTCAGAGATGCCTGTTAAGTGTTTATCAGCAATGTGGATCTGGGGGTGCCAGGGCTCCACTTGTATGTTCTGATGGCAGAGGCTTTGGGGGTTGCTGCTCCAGGCCATGATCTGGTTCTTTGTGACCACTGTAGCAAGGGCCTGAAGTGCTTCTGGTCTGGAGGATAGCTTTGCTACACTGTCCCATGAATTCCGAGACATGTCCCACATCTCAAGGCTATCTTCAAATTCCTTTGCCATGAGTTGATATGCAGGCTCCATCACTGAGCTGCTGTGCTTCCCAGGGGCCAGGGGTGGCGGCCCTACAGTTACTTGGCCCTTCTTTCCCACTGAGTGAGCAGGGTGTTGGACTTGCTGTTATGTCTCCATTTGCCCTTGAACTGCTGCTGCAGCTGCTTCTGCTGGGGCTTCCGCTGGTAGGTAGCGTCACTGTACCCAGGAGCCGGACACCAGTAGCTACTGTCCTTGCTCCCTGTGTCAAGGTGTGGGGACGGCCCAAGTGGCTTGGTCTGCAAGGGGAGGTTACCTCCTGTGGCTTTGGGAGTCCCAAAACAGTGTTCTACCTGCAGCTATGGTATCTTGATTCCTCCGCAGAGAGTTCAAAATCTTGTCTCTTTGTGTTATTTAAATCCACTTGAAGAGGCAACTGGCATGGAAGCTTGTTCAGTGACATCAAGTTGTCTTTGTCCAGAATGCAATTTTCAAGTGCATACCCAAAACTTCAGTCCATCTGACACAGCCTCCTTCCACACCTTCTCCAAGGACAAGGTTTTTGACTTGAGGCCGTCACTGAAGCCATAGCCTATCTCTTCATGATAGGAGCTATGCCACATTCTGCTGCATGATAAAGTGTGCCCAGCCATTGTATCTAAACATCTCATTGGCAAGATAATTTGCCCAGTGACCCTCAATGTAGCAGACCTTCTGGCCTCCTCCAGCCATGTGGTGTTTTATCTGCTTGGTGTTCTTTACATATTCTGAGCCCAGTCTCTGTCTCAGGACTTCCTGGATGGTCTGGTACTAATCTGCTGTATATAGGCACCATAGATGATGATGCTCTACAAACTGCTTTTGGACTCTTTCCAGGTATGAAAACACATGCAGTCACCTGTTCAATGCATAGCGCAGATGTGCTAGCAGCTGCACTGCTGCACTTGGGAGACAGGAGCCCGGAGAGCATGTCGGGGAGCCTCCAGTTTTGACTTTTTAACACAATGTATTTAGCCACCAGAAATTAGAATCTGGGAGTCGGGCTGTAGCACAGCAGGTTAAGCGCAGGTGGCGCTAAGCACAAGGACCCACATAAGGATCCTGGTTCAAGCCCTGGCTCCCCACCTGCAGGTGTTTCATCGCTTCACAAGCGGTGAAACAGGTCTGCAGGTGTCTATCTTTCTCTCCCTCTCTCTGTCTTCCCCCTCCCCTCTCCATTTCTCTCTGTCCTATCCAACAACAATGACAACAATAATAACTACAACAATAAAACAACAAGGGCAACAAAAGGGAATAAATAAATAAAAATAAATATAAAAAAAAAATTAAAAAAAAAAAAGAAATTAGAATCTGTCCCTGTCAGAGATACAGAAAGCCATACATCCATCTCTGAAGATTCTGGCAACACAGGAGGCATAGCAGCTTCACTGAAATAAACTTTTATCTTCTTAACACAATTGACAAGTTTAAGAAATCCCATTCACTGAGATATCTCACCTGCATATCAACAGTTATATTGGGGGGAGGGGAGGGGAGAGCATAGAATAACAAATGCAAATGCTCTCATCTGGCAACTGCAATAATAAAATGCTGAATATTGACTGTAGGTCAGACACAAACACTGGACATGTGACTGAGGAGACAAAGGTGACTCAGACTCAGACTCTTAACTGTGAGTGTTCAGAGTTGAGTGGGAAAGGTCAACATGTTCACATAAGCCAGACCTATATGCAGGAAAACAAAACAATATTTACTGGAGGAAATTCCCTCTGTCTATGGCATCAGCAAGCTTCACATTGGAGACACCTGGCTTGAAATTTAAGAATAAAATGTATGGGGTGAGGGATTTCTGGCAGAAGGAACAGCCTGGACAAGGCAGAGGGGCCAGAGAAAAATGAGGAGTGTTCAAGTTAATAATAGGTTGTCCCATTGATGTTGGACCCTGCAGGATAGCTAAAGAGAGCACAGGAGAGGTAGATGTGCCAGTCACACAGAGACTGACTTCCCTAGTTGGCTCAGCAGCCCCTCTGGCTTAAGTCTGGTATCCTAGATCATAATAAATAACAATATTTATTTTTCATCCATGAAAGTACTTTGGGTAGTAAATCATAGAGTTAACTGATTTTAAGCAGTGGAGTAGTAGGATCCCATCTGTTTTGGTGTGATCACTGGTTGCCACATGGACTAACTCGTAGGGAGTATTAGATTAGAGACTAGATGGTGGACTTTGAAGGTCCATCCAGTCCTGGTATTCCCTGACCTATACAGCTGTGGACCAGACTTTCCTCTTTAAAAAGCACAAAACTACTTTCTACTGATAGATTAGTGCTGAAGGAACCTAGAAATGCAACAGAATTGACTCATATTTTTGTGTTCTGAAGTATCTATGCCAGATTCTTGAAAAAGAATGGGCAGGACTGAAATATTCAGAGAAGCATAAAGTAGACAGGCCATGAATCAAGTTTTTAGCTAGGATGAGTGGGCAGTATGATACGAATGCCTAGGAACTTTGATATAACAGGTTAGCAGTTCCAACTACAACCCAAACTCAGCTACAACTTGAGCATACTCATAAGCATTAGCACTTCTGTTATTTATCCAGACTTTATGTCACTGGAAACATTGAGAAGTCCTGTTAATATGTGTGTTCTCAGAGCACTTTGGAAAGGCTGGAATCCTTTTTATAGGCCTAGAGAGATTAGAAAAGGGTCTGCTTCTCCCTGTGCTATAGAGTCCCAAGGTCATCATCATGCACCCTTGAGACTTGAAACTGAGAAGGAACCCAAATATTGCCTGAAAGAACTGATAGATACATTGACCAGAGAGAAAACACTAGCCTGCATGGGTTGAGTGACTTGCCCAAGGTGGCATAAGGAGCAAGTGCTGGTCTTGCAGCTTGAATCCAGGGATAAATAATCCTGTTCTTGTCAATGTGCCACAAGGCCACAAGTGTTCAACACAGATCTTCATATTATGAGTCATGAAAGTAGAAAAAAAAAAGACACTTACTTTAAGTCTATCTCAGCCTCTGCTTCTAAAGGTTTCTATCCTTTTTGCCTCTCTGTTACTGCTCCTCCCTTCTCCTAGCATGAGTTCACTCTATCTCTCTGAATAACCTCATGTGCACTTTGGAATCAAATTAAAATGTTCCTCTCTTATGTTCCTGTTTGCTGAATATTTGAATGAGTGAATCTGCTTAGTCCTTATCTAGAGCTCTGCTATGATCAAAGTTGACAGGATAAGTTATCTGGTTTTCAGGTGGGTTCAACTCATGGGAGGTTCTAGCAGTAGGTCAGAGGCTTGGAGGAGGGAAACCTGAGTTATTGGTTCCTCTTTCCCATTTTCAAATTTGGAGGCTGGTATATCTATCTTCTTGGGGTGCCATAGTAAAGCAATGGAGACTGAGTGGCTTAAACATCAGAAATACATTTTTTCATTATCTTGGAGATAGGAAGTCTAAGATCAAGCAATCAACAAGGTTTGTTTCTTCTGAGGCCTCTCTGCTAGACTTATTAGTGGCCTCTATCTCCCTGTGTCTTCATACAGTGTTATTGTATATATCTATGTCTGAATTTCTTCATTTTATAATATAAGAACACCAGTCATACTAAATTAAGTTCCATCTGAACTAGTTGATTTTAGCTAAAGCACCTCTTTAAAATCCTTATCTTCAAACACAGTCATATTCAGGGCGCTAGGGGTCAGGACTCAATAATGAATTTAGATAGATGGACACCACTCAGCCCATAACCCATATAGTGGATGTTCCATGACCCCCACCATTTCAAGTTCCTGGGCAAGCTCGTAAGTCTGCCCACCCTTCTGCAGTAGTGCCATTTGACTAAGTCCTTTAGAAATGTGCTGAGTTTTCTGGCAGCCCTTTCATAAATGCTGATATGATGGCTAATGTGGTAATAATCTTCAATGAACTAGAAAACTCCCATGCAAAGGGAAGGCTTAGTGCTAAACCCCGTGCGAAACTCAATGTCAAATACTGCAACCTTTCATCTGTGTCCCATTACCTTCAAAAAAGAAAAGAAATAGGAGATACTCTGAGCATCCTTTTCTCCCTAGACTCTTATGAGAGTCCACTATGAGAGGAGAGGTTTGCTCACTAGGGAAAGTAGTGAGCCTAAAGGGGTCCTGAGTCTACTAAGCAGACTCTCCCTTCCAAGAGCAAAGATTATCAGCACACACTAGATTCCAAGGTCAGGAGCTTGCAGATGGAAACTGTGAAGAAGAGTATGCATTAAAAGAACAAAACCCAGTTACCAGCAACAAAGAAAGGGTGGGGCATGGCTGGGGTGTTGTTTAATGGTCTCCAGTTAAGTGAGGTTCTTGTTAGGATAAATTCTAGACACAAGGGAGGGTCTCTTTCCTCCTCCTCAGCAATGTCAGGCCTCCTAGGCTTGCTGAGTATCTATGGAAAATAGTCCAGGCAGAGATCCTGGATACCTCTATTTATGATGATGTTGACAGAGAGGACCAGTATGCTCATGCAGAGACCAGGTTTCCTGTTTCTATAAACATCTTCAATGGAAGAAGAGGCTTCAGTGGGTCATGGACATAATTTATAGATTGCTCTATGCCAACATAAATCAAGTGTGCATACCAAGCCCATGAAATAATACAGATAGTTGACTTAGGGTGGTGAGGACTTGCAAACAACTCCAAGGCAACTCACTTTTTTACACCTAGGCTCGGGTTAGTTTTAGTCTTTGGGAGCAGTGAGGGCCACTCTGGTCATGTGGTATAATGGAAAAGGTGTGGGGCTTTGGCAGAGGCCAGTGGGGGTTTACAGTTAGTGTGCGACTATGTGCTTTAAACTTTAGGCTATAATTTTCTTTTCTGTAAAACTAGGTTAATAAAGCTGCCTTGAAAGCCTATTGTTGGGAGGGGGAGGGTCAGGCAGTGGCACACCAGGTTAAGTGCACATAATACTAAGCATAAGGTTTGTGCCCCGGCTCCCCACCAGGAGAAGGGTCGCTTCACAAGCAGTGAAGCAGGACTGTGGGTCATTCTCTCATTCTATCTATCTATCTATCTATCTATCTATCTATCTATCTATCTATCTTCCCCTCCTCACTCAATTTCTCTTTTCTTTCCAAAAAAAAAAAAAAAATCAAAAAACAAAATGGCTATAGAGCAGTGGATTCATAGTGAGGCAATAAGCCCCTGAAGGAAAAAGAAAAGAAAAGAAAGAATGAAAGAGAGACAGAAAGAAAGAAAGAAAGAAAGAAAGAAAGAAAGAAAGAAAGAGAGAAAGATGTTGAAATGCTATTGGGGGGATTAAATGAGGGAGGTAGCAGGGCTTTCATAGGTAGCTAGGTAGCGCTTAAATGATAAAATTGACTTTATGTGGCTGCAGTGCTTTGTCTTTTTAAGATTTTTAAATTGGTCCCCAAATTGGTAGAAGTCAGGTCAGTCACAAGTATGACCTCCAAAGTTACTTTTAAGTCACATGGCCCTAAGATTGAATAAATAACTATTGTCCAATAGTGTTGGAGACCACATAACTCTTCCATTGGCACTCTTTTTATATAGATCCAGGTGGTTTTTACCTAGACCTTTAAAAACAACTATAGGATAATAAGTTTTTAAAAAAGAATGATAACTTAGCACTAAGAGTAATGAAGGTATAGCTTATAGCACCACAGCACCTGAAGATTAAATTGGTTCATGTGGGGAGTCGGGCTGTAGCGCAGCGGGTTAAGCGCAGGTGGCGCAAAGCACAAGGACCGGCATAAGGATCCCGGTTCGAACCCGGCTCCCCACCTGCAGGGGAGTTGCTTCACAAGCGGTGAAGCAGGTCTGCAGGTGTCTATCTTTCTCTCCTCCTCTCTGTCTTCCCCTCCTCTCTCCATTTCTCTCTGTCCTATCCAACAACGACAACAACAATAATAACTACAATAATAAAACAACAAGGGCAACAAAAGGGAATAAATAAATAAAATAAATACTAAAAAAAAAAAATTGGTTCATGTGTCACAGGTAATCTTTCATAATTTCTAAGGAAAAAAAATACAGTGTCTCAACCATTGTTAGATGACCTGTTAAGACTGAGTTCATGTACCAGGTTTTTTTCCCCTCTTTTTTGTTACCCTTCCTCCTCCTCCTCCTCCTCCCCCTCCTCCTCCTCCTCCTCCTCCTCCTCCTCCTCCTCCTCCTCCTCCTCCTCCTCCTCCTCTTCTTCTTCTTCTTCTTCTTCTTCTTCTTCTTCTTCTTCTTCTTCTTCTTCTTCTTCTTCTTCTTCTTCTTCCTCTTCCTCTCCTTCTCCTTCTCCTTCTCCTTCTCTTTCTCCTTCTCCTTCTCCTTCTCTTCCTCCTCCTCCTTCTTCTCCTCCTTCTCCTCCTCTTTCTCCTCCTTCTCCTCCTTCTCCTTCTCCTCCTTTTCTTACCAGAGCTCTGTTCAGCTCTGGCTTATAGTACTGTGGGGGACTGAACTTGGGACTATGGAAAGTCAATCAGGAGAGTATCTATATATATCCAGTATGCTATCTACCCCCTTTTTTTTTTGTGCCAACACATTCAATGTCTATAATCTTAGAAGCAGAGAAAAATATGTATGGAATGTCTCTTATGACTCAGTAGAATTAGGAGTGCTGTGCTTAATGGACTTAAAAGATCAGACTTTGGCCCCTAACTTAACTGCTGATGTACTATAAGACCTTATGCAACTGTTTTCTCATTCTTGACCTTAACCCCTTCATTAGTAGAAAAGAATTATTTTAGTTCTAATAAACTCGTGTGAGCACATGGCAAGATGTAGTGAGAAGGTGCAAACTGCATCTACTGGGCATTTCAGTAACAGAATCAAGAAAAAAGTATTAATTTCTTCTCCTCCTCCCCATCTCAGATGTCCATTTCATTCAAGGTACCAACATCCACCTACCCCTTTATTTCCTTCCACATCAAAAGTCATTCAGCAGCAAGTCCCGTGGAATCTATTTTTTAGCTATAAAGTGATCATTTCTGTTTCTATTTTTAACACATTTATTGTAAACATTTACTCTTCCATTTTGAAATAAATTTGACACACAGACATTCTGAAACATTTGAATAAACCAAAAGAAGTTAATAGACCCTTCACTCCTATACCCCAAATGGTAACATTTTTTAAATATTTATTTATTTATTCCCTTTTGTTGCCCTTGTTGTTTTTTATTGTTGTAGTTATTATTGTTGTGTTTGTTAGATAGGACAGAGAGAAATGGAGAGAGGAGGGGAAGACAGAGAGGGGGAGAGAAAGATAGACACCTGTAGACCTGCTTCACCACCTGTGGAGTGACTCCCCTGCAGGTGGGGAGCCAAGGGCTCGAACCGGGATCCTTACACAGGCCCTTGTGATTTGCACCACCTGTGCTTAACCTGCTGTGCTACCGCCCGATCTAAATGATAACAATTTACTGTTTGTTCTCTCAGGTACTTTAACCTTTGTATACTGACAACGTTGTAGATACAGGTGCATATGTCTTTATGTTTAGATATACATGCATATATACAATATATATGGAAATAACACTCACATATTCTACATATCTTAGTCCTTCTGGGAATTTGGGATGCCATCTCATAAAGGTTACCCTCTTTCTACATTTTAACCCTTAAAGCTCATGGTCGTACCCTTGCAAGTCTCACTGCAGTTCTGAATAGCACTGCATTTCGGCTGGTACTTGTGTTGGCTATTTATTTACTTGTTAACTCCCTGCAGGATATTAGTCTTATAGAATAATTGGCCTTGTTCATTACTGAACTTGCTTAAAATCTAGAATAGGTTCCAACAGGTAAGATGCTGATTTGCAGGGCCAGTGAAATAGCTCGTGTGGATAGTCTGCTGCTTTGCCAGGTACTTGACCCAGGTTTGAGTCCAGTCCCCACTGCACTGAGGGAAACTGTGGTGTTGTGGTCTCTCTTTCATGTTTTTCCTTCAATTTTTTTCTTTTTTAATTTAAAAAGATGCATATGTTCTCGAATGAACACCACCTGCAATATTCACTACAGTGGAAATACTTGTTATATCTTGTCTAAGAAGGAGAATATTTAAAACATGGCTGACATGTTGGTATAAATCTTCTTTTTTATTTTATATTTATTTAATTTTCCTTTTGTTACCCATTTTTTTATTGTTGTTGTAGTTATTAGTGTTGTTATTGATGTGGTCGATGTTGGATAGGACAGAGAGAAATGGAAAGAGGAAGAGAGGACAGAGAGAGAGAGAGACAGAAAGATAGACACCTACAGACCTGCTTCACCACTTGTGAAGCAACTCCCCTACAGGTGGGGAGCCTGGAGCTAGAAATGGGATCCTTATGCCATTCCTTGCTCTTTGTGCCATGTGTGCTTAACCTGCTGCGCTACCGCCCAACTCCCTGTATAAATCTTCTAAAATGAGAAAGGAAAAAACTACCAGAGAAAAACAGGAAGAAAGAGAGAAAGTTGGATAAGTTTTAAATAGTGTGTGGAAGGATTCTGGAACCAAATTGCTTTTTCCTATTCAGGTCCTGCCTTTTTAATGACTGTATTACATTGGGAAGATTATTTAAATATTCTGTGTGTCAGTCTCCCTATGTATAAAGCAGAGATAATAAAATATTTTCAGGATTACATATATTTATATCATTTTAATTTTTAAAACTAGTCCATGCACAAAGTAAATGCTCAGTTAGTGCCAATGCAAGATGAACTATATAACTGAAATCACAAAGTACGTTCTATTTTAAACCTTTTTTTTTTAATTTGACAAAATAGCCCAGCTTGTCCTTGTCAACGAATATTCCTTTATAACAAGATTGTTAGTGACTAATGTTTTCCATAATATTGATAAGCTACATGTTTCTTAGCCAATACACATTGTTAGGTATTTATAGTGACTCCAGTTTTCCAGTATCAAGACAATACTGCATTGAACATCTTGGCACATACTGCTTCATACTCCTCAGCTACTATACCTCCTTTTCGTATTCCAAGATGAGGAATGGACCAGTCAAAGGTTATGTATATTTTCTGACCTGCAATAGAGGTTCCAAGAGCCTGAGACAGATTGTTCCAATGGAGGTGTTCCCCTAGGGATGCAAGTCCAGAGGCCAGGGTAGCTGGTGTTCTCGGCCATTTCCCCACTGCCCTATCTCCTAGGACCAGTCAGCCAGCAGTCTACGTGTCCAGCTGAGTCCACCACAGTTTCCAGTAATCCTGTTTACTCTGCTCTGGACAGGAAAAACAACTTGGGTGTTCTCTCTTCAGAGAATATCAGAGACCTTTGCTTTGAACCTCATCTAAGGGCATAAAACAACCATATTCAACATCCCTGCTGTTTCACCCCAGATCTCTCCTCTGTTTTCTGACAGTGACACTGTGCTTGTAAAAAAGCAGCTATGCTTCTGGAGACTTTTTTTCATGCATAGCTTCCCCACTCCATCATCCTGCAGAAAATTTTCTGATCTTTATAGCCTAGCTCAAATGTCCTTTCTTCCAAGAAGCCTCTCCTGCTTGCTGACATGCCATGGTATGCCATTCCCACAAGAGACTGGAAGGCTACATACATCTTTTGGGGTGTCTGAGCCATCCTTTCACATTCCTTCTCTACTTCTACCATACTCAGAAACTTCTTTATGTCCAAAAGACTACCCAAACTGGAAGAGCTTACCAGGTAGAGTGTACACTTTGCTATGTACCAGGATCCAACTGCAAGCACCAGAAGAGGTCCATGAATGGTTTGTTTCTATTGTGGTGTCTCTATTCTTGTATTTCCTGTCTTTCTGTCTGTCTCTCCCTCTTTTACCTCTCTTTAAAATGTTAGGCTTCAAAGACAGCCAAGCAATGGTATTGCACACTTGAGACCATAGATTCACTCCCCTTCATTGCATTTTTTTTAATTGAGAGAAATAATCAAACAGAGTAGCCTGAGAAAAATCACCTGCTTTCATTTGCCTCAGTTTTCCCATCTCAAATGGGGGAGAGGGGGTGATGAATCCTACTTCAATGGTTTGGTGTGAAATTACTTGAAAGATCCAGGCACGGGGCAGGAGCAGGACCTCACTTCTGAATATCTACACAGTCTCCTATCCTTGGGGGGATCCCAGGATAATAAAGATAAACCTTCTCATGTATCCAGACCCTCAGAGTCTAATGTTCCTGACCACCAAAAGGAATTAGTCATACAAAATTGAGTTTTGTAAAGCAGGTTAAAGGACTGATCAGCACTCTCAACCAGAAGATAAGAGAATCTCTCTTGGAATGAGATCCTAAGTATTCAGAGAATGTCAAGTTTTTGACAGAGCAACTAGGGGGATAAGGGGTGGGATCAGTCAGAGAGCAAACCCTGCCTTGCTGTGTCTTCTGTAGCCAATCACGTCCCTTCTGAGAATTTAAGTTTGCAGCAGCATTTGGGGGAAAATTTAAGCAGATCCACAGAGGGAGAGATATGACTTGCATAGAACTGCTGTCATTGTGTATAAATGTGTCTAATTATAGCTGATCCAGATTCTTTGTTCAACTTCTCCCTTTAACCCCCTGGGAGGTCATTTCTGAATGAATCTTTTACTCTAAGAAACAGACATCAAGGTCCCAGCAGAGAAGACTGCAGACATATCCCTCTTCCATTTAATTCCACTGAATTTTATTTCACAAAGCCTGCTCCTTCAAATAGGAAATTCAAACCACTTCTTCCTGTAAGAGGATTTTTTTACAGTGTTACTTTTACTTAATATCTGAGCGAATGCCCAGATGTGAAATGCTTGAAGCCTTTGATTTGAGGAAGGTTCTGTAACACTTTTTCCTGGTTCTTGTGCTAACTCAGGCCAGTAGGTCTGGCCTGAAAAGCACAAGTCTCCATCCCAGTTTGTTTTTTTTTTTCTACCAGGGTTATCACTGGGGCTCAGTGCCAGCACTATGAATCCACTGTTCCAGTTGGCCATTTCTTCCTTTTAAAAAAAATTTTTTTCTTTATTTTAGCTAGGATAGAGAGCAATCAAGAGAGGACAAGTAGATAGAGAGAGGAAAAGAGAAAGGTACCTGCAGATCTGTTTCTCTGCTCATGAAACAGATCCTCTGCTGGTGGGAACCTGGGTCCTTGAGCTTGGTACTATGTGTGCTTAACCAGATCTACCTCCACCCACCATCCCAGAGTTCTTCCTTACTCCTCTCCCCATCACTTTATTCCTATTAGCATCCTCTGTCTGCTGCCAAACCAGCAGACCACAGAGCAGTGATTTTAATATACTTCCAGTATCTTGTCTCTGGAAGTCTTTGTCCATTCCACGAGCTTGACTCTTCACTGCAGAAACTTATTACTTTTTTTTTTTTTACTAGAATAGTCACTGGGGCTTCGTGCTTATACAGTGACTCCAGCACTATTCCTTTTATTTTTTTTTGCCTTTTGACAGGGACAGAGGGAGAGAGAGAGAGAGAGAGAAGGAGAGAGAGTTTGACAGGAGAGATAGCTATGGAACTGTTCCACTGCTCATGAAGTTTCCTTCCTTCAGGTGGACACTGGGGGCTTGAGCCTGAGTCTTTGCACAGGCTAAACTATGTGTTCTACCCTGCACACCACTACAAGGATCCTACACTCGATTCTGAGAATGATTCTCATTCTGAGGATGTGGGACATCTAGATTTCATAGGCTGAACCCTGGACTGAGAATCAGGGGACCTCAGCTCTGCCTCAGGACATGCAGCCTCAGGGATATCTCTGATCAGACTCTTTTCTTGTACCTATGAAGGAGATGTTGGACCAGATAGGCTGAGGGAGTTGCCTAGGGAGCAATCCACAGACCCTAATCTTTAATTCTCTCTAAAGACCCAAAACTCTATTTATTTGTGCATATGCTTTGCACTTCAGTACTTCTCCTGCCTTTAATTACTCACTGAGCATTTGCTGTTGAACAGACTTTAAGCCAAGGCCTAACACTTTTTAATAAATAATTTGTCCATGACAGGTAAAACAGCATAATGATTTTGAAAAAAGACTCTCATGCCTGAGGCTCCAAAGTCCCAGGTTCAGTCGCCCATACCACCATAAGCCAGAGCTGAGCAGTCTTCTGGTGTTTCTCTCTGTGTCTTTCTCTCTGTGTGTCTCTCTCAAAAATAAAATAAATAAAAAACAAAATAAGTAAATAAATGAATTGATCATTGCTGGCAACCCTGGACCCTCTGAGACACTGTCCCAGAAGAAGAGTACAGTGAGTCTTCATGGAGTAGGAGGAGGTCGCTAGCTCAGCAGAGGTGAGGGAAAGGTATTCTAGGAAGAGGAAATAGCATGTACAAAACAGTTTAAAGATTTAGAATTAACTCAGACCAGATGATGATGAATCTGGTGAAGGGCACACATATCCCTGTGTGCAAGGACACAGGTTTGAGCCCCTGGGCCCCATCTGTAGGAGGTGGGGAGGGGAGCTTCAGGAGTTTCTCTATCTTCCCATCCCCTTTCAATTTTTCTGTCACTATCCAATAATAGATAGATAGATAGATAGATAGATAGATAGACAGATAGAATGAATTAGAATTAACTCAACATTACTGTCATGCAGTGTTTATATCATAGACAACAGAAGTTTCTAGAAAAGAGAACAAAGAGTGTTCTAGGAGTCCTTGGGCCCTGTATCTTCCCATAGGAAAATAGATATATTTGACGTCAGTCTGTGGAAGTTTATAGTGCATTCCCATGTCAAGGCACTTGCCAAATTCAGAAAGCAGAAACAATCTTCCAAGCACCACAACCCAACTTGTCCTGAGCCTGGATTCTTGGTTGGTCTCATGGCAGACTCTCTGACTAAGTCTTGAAGAAAACAGTCTTAAAAGTAAGACAAATATTTATAGTGTTTTCGACTCAGCCTACAAATTAGGAAGAATGGGAAACTTGGATGTCAGCTGTGGAACTTTGTTCTTCCTAATTTAAAGCAGACTTTGTTTTCTGGTGGAAGATAGACTGAAATCCTCCAGCCTACTCAATAACATGGTGAAAACCACATCTGAAGAGCCAGCATTTTATGTTATAGTCAACCAAATTTAATAAGGTAACAGACAGAAAACCTGATATCAGATATGGCTTTATCTGAGAATCAGAAGAAATATGCTATTGATTTGATTGAAGTCATTCCAGTCTTAATTGCAGTAAAAAAGGAGAAAGTGTTTTTTGATTTTTTTTCCCCCGTCTTCTGGTCCTCTTTGCTTTCTCTATGCCCTGTCCATATATGTTATTTCCAAAAAAAAAAAAAAAAACACTTGCTCAGCAAATAAAATATACAGTTTCACTCTCCTCTATTCCTTCTCAGTGATATTTTTTTCAAGTATCAGCTTCGTGTCTGAGCCTTTATCTACACTGGAATTTCATCAGAATACCTTATCTTATAAAAAATATTGTCTTCATTTATATTTTTATTATTATTATTTCTTATTCCACCAAGGTTATTGCTGGGGCTCTGTGCCAGCACTATGAATCCACTGCTCCCAGTGATCATTTTTCCTTTTGTTTTTCCAGTTAGCATAAGACAGGACAGAAAGAAATTAAGAAGGGATGGGCAGAGAGAGAGGCAGAAAGAAAGATAGGCACCTGCAGACCTGCTTCACCACTCATGAAGTGAATCCCTGTGGGTAGGGAACAAAAGCCCCAACCTGGGTCCTTGCACTTGGTAATATGTGACACCACCCCCATCTTCTTCGTTTTAAAGATGAGACAGTCAATACACAGAGGTGTTCTCTAAATTTGAATTTGTTAAGGTCACATAGCTCAGGTCACATTAGGTTTTTTTTATTTTTATTTTATTTATTTATTTTTAAATATTTATTTTATTTACTCCCTTTTGTTGCCCTTGTTTTATTGTTGTAGTTATTATTGTTATTGTCGTTGTTGGATAGGACAGAGAGAAATGGAGAGAGGAGGGGAAGATAGAGAGGAGGAGAGAAAGATAGACACCTGCAGACCTGCTTCACCGCCTGTGAAGTGACTCCCCTGCAGGTGGGGAGCCGGGGTTCGAACCGGGATCCTTATGCCGGTCCTTGTGCTTTGCGCGACCTGCGCTGACTCCCGTCACATTAGGTTTGACTGACAGAGTTAAAAATTCTATAATACTAAGATTCATGCTCTTTCCATAAGTCATATATATGACTTATGGAAATATATATATGTTAATTCAGAAATTTGTTTCAATGAGAATGTCTCTCTGTCTCTACATTGCCTGTGAAAAAAGGGCTTTCAAAGCAATGGAAAAGTATAAACTTTATCCATTGATTCATTCAAGTGCTAAATGATCAAATATTGTGATATTCCCTGAGAGTATCATGAGGAATATGTCTAACAAATTAAATAGTTTTTAAGAAATTTTTCTTATTGTTTTTTTTAGTATATTTATTTATTGGATAGAAACAGTCAGAAATTGAGAGAGAAGAGAGATAGGGAGAGAGAGAGACACCTGCAGCACTGTTTCACCACTTGTGAAGCTTTCTTCTTGCAGGTGGGGACTGGGAGCTCAAACCTAAATCACTGTGCATTGTAACATGTGCACTCAACCAGGTCTGCCACCCCCCAGCCTCCCCAGATCACATCTTTATATTGCATTGTGATATAAATTAATGTGTTCATAGGTGATGTCTCCTCTATGTCTCTCGAGCCTTGTCTGTGTCTTGAGGCATAAGGCCATTCTTTTACACTAAGGGCAACATTGTCAAAGCCAATTCATGTTTTATAAGCTGTATTCTGTCTGTATCTATAGATAAAGGTTGCGCTAGCTATTAAGCTGCAATTGCTTAAGTTTTCTACCACTCTTTTTAAAACTATTTAGGTGAGGCCGGAGGTAAGTGAGTCTGCCTTGCCACTCATGCAGCCTGCATGGGAGCCAAGAGACCACATGGGAGTGCCATGACCTGCAGGGGAAACGTCACTGTTATGCTAACTCTCCCCGTCCCTGTGCCTGTCTGTCTGTCTCTCTGAATAAGAAATTCAGAGTGGAGCAGTGGAATTGTGCTTGCACAAGGCTATAGCCATGAAATGATTTTTAAAAGACTGCCTAATTGTAGAGCCCCATACTCTACCTGGCTTCCTTTTCTGCAGCTTGAGGTATAGAGCATCTCTTATCTCCTTCAGTGTCCATCTCATATGTTTGAATTCAGCTATAAAGACCATCTGACAAGAGGAAAATACAGTAACAAACTGGTATATAAGTGACAGAAGCTGTCCAAGACAATCTTTCATTTCCAGACTAAACACAGAAGCAGCACTTTGAAGATGGACCAGTAGCTTCTCCCAGGGTGACACATTCTGCTTCATAAAAAAAAAAAAAATCATGGGGCCAGGCGGTAGCACAATGGGTTAAGCACACATGGCACGAAGTACAAGGAACAGTATAACGATCCCAGTTCGAGCCCCTACCTCCCTAGCTGCGGGGGGGGGGGGGGAGATTACTTCATAAGTGGTAAAGTAGGTCTGCAGGTATCTTTCTTTCTCTCCCCTGTCTGTCTTCCCCTCCTCTGATTTCTCTCTGTCTTATCCAACAACAACAGCAATGACAACAATAATAATAACAACAAGGTCTCGAGCATCTAGATTATGTTAAACTCTATCTCTTAGATGTTTTGTTGTTGGTGTACCCATTGTTTAGATGAAGTCAAGACTCACAACAGTTAAGTGAGAATTGTCAAAGGTCATGCCACCAAAGAGGATCTCAAAATGAGGACCATCAGATGGTAAAGTCTACTTCATCCACTCTGTCAGTACTTGGGAGCCCCAGGATACAAGAGCTACAAGAGCGTACCTTCAACAAATATTGTTGCTTTCAGCTCTCTGCCAAGTATTGTTGTAATCTAGGGATGTAGTAGTTAGCCAGACCAAAAAAAAAAAAATCTCATTCTCAAAGAGCTCTTTTGATCTACTAAAGAGAGGGAAGGGGGAGTCGGGCGGTAGTGCAGCAGGTTAAGCGCACATGGCGCAAAGCGCAAGGACCAGCATGAGGATCTTGGTTCGAGTCCCCGGCTCCCCACCTGCAGGGAAGATGCTTCTCAGGTGGTAAAGCAGGTCTGCAGGTGTCTATCTTTCTCCCCCTCTCTGTCTTCCCCTCCTCTCTCCATTTCTCTCTGTCCTAACCAAAAACAACAACGACACCAATAATAACTACAACAATAAAACAACAAGGGTAACAAAGGGAATAAATCAATATAAAAAATAAAATAAAAATTTAAAAAGAGAGAGAGAAAGAAGGGAGTTAAAATATCTGAACAAAAGTCCATGAGTTCTAGATCAACTAAGTGTTGAAGAAAAAAAATGTAAAATATATCAATAAGGGTAGCAATTTGGGGTAAAGAAGGGGAGCAAGAATAACATTTTCTTTTTTTACATTTTTTAAAAATATTTATTTTATTTATTTATTCCCTTTTGTTGCCCTTGTTATTTTATTGTTGTAGTTATTATTGATATCATCGTTGCTGGATAGGACAGAGAGAAATGGAGAGAGGGAGGGGAAGACAGAGAGGAGGAGAGAAAGATAGACACCTGCAGACCTGCTTCACCGCCTGTGAAGTGACTCCCCTGCAGGTGGGGAGCCGGGGTTCGAACCGGGGTCCTTATGCTGGTCCTTGTGCTTTGTGCCACCCGCGCTTAACCTGCTGCGCTACAGCCCGACTCCCTTTTTTTACATTTTTAATTGTTATTTATTTATTAGATAGAGACAGAGATAAATTTAGAGGAGAGGGGGAGATAGAAAGGTAAATAGAAGACAGAGACACCTGCAGCCCTGCTTCACCACTCGTGAAGCTTCCCCCTTGCAAATGGAGACCAGGGACTTGAGCCTGGGTCCTTGCACACACATGTAATGTGTGTACCTAACCAGGTGCACCACTGTCTGGCCCCTCAAGAACTACTTTTTCTAGGGTGGTTAATTTAAGGAAAGGTTTTCCAAAGATGTGGCATTTGAGTAAGATTTGACTGAAGAAAGTAAACTTGGAGAAACCTGGGGAAACTTGCTGTGGGCAGGAGAAAAAAAATGCAACAGTCAAAGAGTAGACACTGGCTTATATGTTCAGAGGGCAGAAAATTAGTGTTTCAGAAACAGAAGGAGTCATGGGCATACACCAGACAGGATGAGGTCAGGAAGCCCAGGAAAAACCAGTTCTTACAGTTCAGAGAGGATGGATTTGAAGAAAGATATAGAATTCTTCTTCTTCTAGCATTTGCCCTTCTTCCGTAGCCAGTCAACAGCGTCAGGTTGAGCCTGATGTAAAGTTTCGAGACCTCCTTTGAATCTGGAGAGGTGGCAGTCGTTGACTATGTGGGTCATAGTCTGTCTGTAGCTGCAGGGGCAGTTCAGGTCGTCTCTGGCTCCCCAGCGATGGAACATAGCGGCGCACCGGCCATGGCCTGTTCGATAGCGATTGAGGAGGGCCCAATCATAACGTGCTAGGTCAAAGCCGGGTTGACGCTTGCAGGGGTCTGTGATGAGGTGTTTGTTCTTGACCTCAGCTGACTGCCAACTCTGTTTCCAAGAGTCTGGAACAGAGAAGTTCAGTGTAGGCGTAGGGGACCAGATTGGGTGACGAGACGTCAAGCGTTGGACAGGGTGGGCGAAGATATCCGCGTATATTGGCAGGTCCGGTGGGGCGTAGACGTGGGAAATGAACTTAGATGATTCCGCATCCTGACCAATATCTGGCGGGGCGATGTTGCTAAGAACTGGCAGCCATGGAACCAGGGTGGAACGGATGGTTCCAGAAATTATCCTCATGGAGGAATATAATTTGGAATCGACCAAGTGGACATGGGGGCTACGGAACCATACTGGGTCACAGTATTCTGCAGTGGAATAGCATAATGCCAGAGAGGATGATCGTAGTGTGGAAGCGCTCGCGCCCCATGAGGAGCTGGCCAGTCTTGCAATGATGTCATTCCTCGCACCCACCTTTGCTGCAGTTTTTATGAGATGTTCCTGAAATGACAGAGTGCGATCGAGAGTAACGCCAAGATAGACTGGCTGGGCTTCATGCCGTATTCTCGTATCGCCAAGCTGCACATTAAGCTCACGCGAGGCCAAGGCATGGTGTAGATGGAAAACAGATGATACCGTTTTTGCAGTGCTAGGGATTAGTCGCCATTTTTTACAGTAATCAGATATCAGAGATATAGAATAAGGTATATGTTTAGTGCCAGAGTTAAAACAATAGAAAGTCTGGGACAGGAAGGGAATGTGAAAGGAACATCCCCAGTCTGCCTCTTTCCAGCTTTGTGGCCTTGGGCAAGTGACTCCCAGTCTCTGGACTTCAGCCTCCTTCCATGTAGAGCAGAGATTATAGCAACTTGTTCTCAGTCCAGGAGTAAGGATTAGATATACTGAGCATTGACCCATCTCATTCCTATTAAGGAGTTCATGGAAAAAATCTCCCAGGAGACCATGAGGCATGCAGAATACTATAGAACCTCCAAACAAGCTCTCAAAAGACATCTAGAAAGCTGCATCTCAAATTTTAATGTGTACAGAAATAACCTGTTTTCTGGTTACCATGAAGCTTGATTCTGTATGTCTGGGACAGGGTTTGGCATACTGGTTTTTGTTGTTATTGTTGTTTGTTTGTTTGTTTTTTAATTTTCAAGTACCCAGAACCACTCTTTGGGTAGCAAGTATTTAGAGAGACAGGTAACTTTCATAGTATGGACAATATCAAACCCACCATAGAAAGATTACAAAGTAATCAGCTTTTAATAACTTATTACTGAACTCATTATGAAGGTAAGGTTCATGGGGTCCCTACCATGTGCTAAGCACATGCTAGGAAGTGAGATTTCAGTGGAAAATAAGGGCTAGGATCTATCCACGTGGAACTTTTATCTTTGAGACAAAGAATCAGTTGAGCAACCAATTAGGATAGCCCTGGTGCAGTGTCAGAGGGTGTCCAAGGAGAATAGGACTGAGGAGCTGGATGGTGGTGCACATGTTACAGTGCTCAAGGACCCAGGTTCAAGCCCTCGGTCCCCACCTACAGGGGGAAAGCTTTGTGAGTGGTGAAGCAGAGCTGCAGGTGTCCCTCTGTCTCTCTCCCTTCCTATCACGCCCTTCCCTCTAGATTTCTGGCTGTCTCTATCCAATAAATAAGACAGAGAGAGAGAGAGAGAGAGAGAGAATAGGACTGACAGGGCTGGGAAAGACTTCCTGGATGAAGGGGCATCTAGGAAGAGAGCTAATCTAGAGAGATTACTGGCAGAGGAAACAGCACAACTAAGGGCAAAACAGCCAGTCAGCCAAGACCCAAATCATCTTTCTAATCCAAAGATTTGTTCTTGCTCATATGTTCTGTGCCACATGAATCAAGTATGGGGGGGGGGGGAGAAAGAGAGAGAGAGAGAGAGAGAGAGAGAGAGAGCTGACAGTTGTCCTTTTCCAGCAATGTCAAAGCAGCTGACCCTGGAGTGGAAAGATATCTGTGGACCAGAGACCTCAGCATCGCTTGACAGGCGTGAGGATTACGAAATTTGTCTCTGCACTAAACACGTTGCACCACCACCACCACCCAGACTTTGCTTCAAGTGTCCTTCCCCCACAAGACTTGTGACTGGAAGTGTGATCATCCTCCAATCACTGCTAATAATAGGCCTTACTTTTTTTAAGCAACAATGAACTTTGAGACTTGGGTGGTGGTAGCAGGTCACATGAGGTGGTTATCCCTTGGGCAAAGTTGATCAGAAAGTAAGTTTAGTGACCTGAGAGATTCCAGGACTCTTTAAAGGGAAAAGATACAGAAATGCACCTGAAATAAGCACCTTCTATGTGACAGACAAGCACATACACTTTCTCTCATTTTAGTAGAGGTGATAGAACTGGTGTGAACACAGCTAAGTGACTTTGGGCAAGTCCTTACCAGTCTCAAGCTAAGTTTCCTTACTCATTAAACGGGAGCTGAATGCCTGTTTTGTCTTCCCACAGACATAAATGTCCATTAAATATTTTATTTATTTATTTATTTATTTATTTATTTATTTATTTATTTGATAGAGATAGAAACTGAGAGGGGAGATACAGAGAGCAAGAGAGAGAGAGACAGAGAAACATCTGTTGTGGGGTGCGGAGTAGATAGCATAATGGTTATGCAAAGAGACTCTCATACCTAAGGCTCTAAGGTGCCAAGTTCAAGTTCCCACAGTACCATAAACCAGAGCTCATCAGTGCTCTAGGGAAAAAAAAAAAAACATCAGAAAGACATCTGCAGCAATGCTTCACCCCTTATGAAGCTTTCATCCTGCAGGTGAGGACTGGAGGCTCAAACGCAAGCCATTGAGCACTGTAACATGTGTGCTCAACCAGGTGTGCCACCACCCAGCCCAGATATGTCTGTTAAATATTTGAATTGTTGACATGCATTTAGTAAGCATATAGAAAAGGGAGAGACTCAAAAGCATTAGGATTATATCAGTCTTCAAAGCAAGCAGAAGACAGCTCAAATCTGAAATCATGTCTACCTCCAAAACACAGTGTCTTTTCTTCCAGATTCTGCATGCTCTCCTTATATTAGAATTATAGCTTTTGATAATTGATTAAGGAAATGTGTTTCTCTGTCAGGTGATATTGGACTTGTTCATTGAATTATCATGGGCAAGGAAATAGTTTTTGGAATTTTATTTATTTTAATTCTTTTTTCTTTCTTTTTGTATTTTTTAGCAGAGCACTGTTCATCTCTGGTTTATGGTGGTACCAGGGGCTTAAACCTGGGACTATGGAGTCCCAGGCTTGAGAGTTTCTTTGCATAACTATTATGCTATCTATCCCCACCTGGAATTTTATTTATTTTTGTTAGGGATTTAATAGTGATTAAAAAATTATAATAGAGGTAAAATTCCATACCTCTCTCACCACCAGAGTTCTGTGTTCCCATCCTCGTCCACTGATAACTGCAGTAGTCCTCTCAAGGTCACTGATATGAGCTGTTTCTATAACTATTCATATATATGTACAGTTACATATATATTTTGCATTCTTTTTCAATAGTCCTGCCTTCACTTCCTTTCTAACTACCCCTTATGTTTATTACTATTTCCGGTGCCTTTCCTTTCTTCTTCTCTCTAAGATAAAAGTGTCTGGCTTTCTCTGTTATTTTCCAGATTCACTTCCCTTTCATTGCTGGTATAAAAACAGGATTCCTGTTGACAAATGCTTAGGGTCTTGGTAGAATGGGGATACAGAGCTCTCAAATTTACTTCCTCTATCATTTACCTCTTTGGTAGAATGAACCAAAATTCTCTTAAGGGTTCAGAAGGTAGGAATTCCGGCTTTTACAATTGCTTCTCTGATGGACAAGGACATTGGGCAGGTCAACCCATACCCCCAGCCTGTTTCGATCTTTCGCTAGTGGGGCAGGCCTCTATAAAGGTGAGACTTCAGGACACATCAGTGAGGTTGTCTGCTCATGGAAGTCAGAATGGAATCATAGTAGCATCTGGGACATGATGGTAGATTAAAGAAGTTGGGAGGTTGACATTTTAAGCTTGGTGTCTCTAGAGACAATCTGCAGTAACAAGTCAGTAGCAACATAATGTGGCATGGTAGTGCTGGTAACATCTGTTTAACTGAGATCAAGAAAAGCAATATAACAGGGTAAAGGGTCAGAGAGAAGAAGCATCAAGAAATATGAGCAAAGTCCCAGAAGTTTCAGGACTAGGAGAAATAAAGATTTTAAAGAGAATAGGGAAGGTTCCTTGTAGTCTTAGAGTTTCAAATAGCAGTAATTAATTCTTCTTCTAGCGTTTGCCCTTCTTCCGTAGCCAGTCAACAGGTCAGGTTGAAAGCTGGCAGGAGCTGCTTGTTGCTGGCTTTGAAAGTGACTGGGATCCATGTGGATTCAGTCGGCTAGGAAGGATCATCAGTTTCCCCAGTGAATGGGTACTCATGGGATGCACCACGAGAAGGTCAATCCAATGCATCCCGCAGTAATTAATTATTAATATAACCAACTTAGTTGGGAGCTTGTTTTTCTTTGAAAATCCACTGGTTAGAATTTACCATAGTATACTTGACGTCACTATGCTTTATGCCATTTAAGCATATCTTCCAATAGCAATATCTTAGATACTGACAGTACCAAATAATTTTGATCTATCCGACCTAAGGTTGTAAGTAAGTTAGGTGTTTAATAGCTAGCTAGCTAGAGTCATGGGAACCCATGACTGGGCACCCAAGTACCCAGGAAAGTTCATACAGTGCAGGGAGGAAGGTTTCTATGTGTACCACACTTTGCCCACTCTTCTGTAAGGAATGTATGTGGAAATACCAACATGGCTGTCTTGGGTTTAGACCTCAGAGCATTATTTGTTTTATTATGCTTTTGTCTGCTCACTTGCTCATTCTCCATGAGAATGCAACCAGATGGTACCTTCTTGTTTGGTTCCAAAAAGGAGACAATGAAGCAGGAGACAATGAAGCAGTCTTAAACATAAGCCCTCCTGAGCCTGCAGCCTGAATGTTGAAACAGTCAACCCTCAAGCCCAAGTGAGAAGAACAGGAAATTTGATATTGTTAGCCCAGAGAACTGAGAGGTTTGTTACTCAGTAGTATATCCACCATCAGCAGGTACAGCCAAGCCACCAACTCCCCAGCTATTTCTTGAATTCTTAGTTTGTGACAGGAAGTAGGAAGGGGGGGTTAGGGTTGGCAAAACAGCTCACTTGGATACTCCGCTGCTTTACCAGATATTGACCCAAGTCTGAGACTGAACTCCAATGAATAGAAGGAAACTTCAGTCTCTCTCTCTCTCTCCTTTTTTTAATTATCATTATTTTTTAAGATAATAAGGCTATAATTCCACACCACTCCCACCATCAAAGGTTTGTGCCCCCATTCCCCTCCAGTGATAACTGCCACAGTTACCATAGATATGAGTTGACTATATATAATTTCCCCCATTTTTATGCACTTTTATGGCTGTCATTTCCTTTCTAAAACATACTTACACTAATACTTCAGGGAGTTTTTTCTCTTCCCTGTCAGGTAAGAGAAACAGTCCCTGTCTTCCTCAGGTGTTCTGAAGATTAGCTTCCTTCTCACTGATGGGGCAAAAACAAAAGTTCTTGGCCAGAAACTTCTGGTTCTGGTGGAACTGGGGTATAAAGCCCTCTAGTCATCTTCCCCTAATATTTTCCCCCTCTAGAAATATGAACAAAAATTCTATTTGGGGTACAGGAAAAAGTAGTCTGGGCTCCCTAAATTGCTTTTCTCCTGGACATAGACATTGGCTGGCCTAGTAGAATGGGCTCTGGAGAGTTGAGGTTTGGGACATTTTGATAAAATCATCTGCCTAAGGAGGTCAGGATAGAATTGCAGTAGCATCCAGAACTTGGTGGCTGAAAGACAATATGATATAAAACAGGACACTGGTTTATAGCGAGAAACCAAAGAGTAGGAATAGAGTAAACAAGAACAGGAAGCCCAGGGTAGGCAGAAGCTAGGATGCCTATCTTAGGAATGTTCCTAGGATCCCAGGGTTTTATTAATCTTTGCTTGGGTTTGCTAGCTAACATGGAAGTGGACAAGAAATATTGTTTGGGAGGGTGGTGTCAGAATAGAGAACTGATCTTGAAGGCTGGGTGAGGGCAGAGAGAAGAGCTCAAACTTAAAAAATATATAATTATAATTAACTGTTTACTATACCAATGTGACCTGGTGTCCATGCATATTCCTATTTAATACAGAAGCCTGTGTAATCCCCAAATCCCTGTCAGTCAGAGCTCATGGTCCATCATCACAGCTGGGACCATTCTAGGCTGCACTCATTTGAGGATCCATCTTCCTTGAGTGGCAGAGTAGGATGACCCAGCCTCCCTTCAGAGAGAGGAGCAGTCCTGACCATTGCTAGTTTATAGTGAAAGTAAGGTCCTGGGGAAGCCCACAAAAGGGCTAATGATGATATCCCTGATAGAAGTGACTGTTGATGAGAAAGAGGAAGATCCATTAGATATCTAGGCCCATCATATTTATAGGGGAATTCAAGGATTCCTTGACTAGAACACCCGGTGATAAGGTAGCCTGGGACTGACCAAAATAGCCATCATTAAATAAGACAGTCTCTTGCCCCTTTCCAGTCCCTGTAGCCTCTCTTTTTTAGTTTAACCAGCTTACACTTTCTCCCACTTGTTAAGGCTTTGAATGCCATTTGTTATATCCAAGCCTGTATTCAGTTTATGGGGTCTGGCCTTGAGTTAAGGAGAGAATTAGTCCTAGAATTTTAGTGGGATCTAAGTTAGTTCACGTCAAGGTGTTTTTTTTGTTGTTGTTCATTTACTTGTTTAATGACTATAATACAGGTTGACATACAGACAAATGATTGACCTTTATTTGACATATTTTTGCCAGAACATCTCTTGGCCAGTTGTATACTGTACTTCTTAAAATCAGCAAATGTTGACAATAGTGTGATACCCTGACAGAAGAGATTAAAAGATGAAAGAATAAATCTTACTTACTATCTCCTGTATGGTTAGCTAACTAGCTAAAGTGAATGAGGGAAATAAAACAGGGGTAGGAGTAAAAGATGTCTAGGCCCAAGAAATAAATACTCATTTAGAGAATTTATGGTGCCTTTTTAATTTCATTAGTGGCTTACTATTGATTTACAAAATTATAAGATAACAGATGTATAATTCTACACTGTCCCCACCACCGTAATCCTGTATCCCCATCCCCATCATTGGAAACTACAGTAGTTCCCCAAAGGTTGCAGATATGGGTTGACTAGTAATTATTTTGTTTTAATATTTATTTATTTATTCCCTTTTGTTGCCTTTGTTTTATTGTTGTAGTTATTATTGTTGTTATTGATGTCGTCGTTGTTGGATAGGACAGAGAGAAATGGAGAGAGGAGGGGAAGGCAGAGAGGGGGAGAGAAAGATAGACACCTGCAGACCTGCATCACAGCTTGTGAAGTGCCTCCCCTGCAGGTGGGGAGCCAGGAGCTCCAACGAGAATCCTCACGCAGATCTTTGCGCTTTGCGCCACATGAGCTTAACCTGTTGAGCTACCACTAGACTAGTATTTCTGTAACAGTTTATTTGTTTGCTTTTATTTTTACTTTCTTATTGCCACCAGAATTACTCTGGGGCTTAGTGCCAGCACTATGAATCCACAGCTCCTGGCAACCATTTTTCCTTTTTATTTTTTTTCCACTTTAGTTTTATTTGACCGGACAATGAGAAATTAAAAGAAAAGGGAGACAGAGAAGGAGAAAGATAAATACCTACAGACCTGCTATACCACTCATGCAGGTGGGGAGTGGGGGCTCAAAGCCAGCTATTTGTGCATGGTGATATGTATATTTAACCAAGTGTGCCATCGCCCAGCCCCCTACAACTATATATATAGGCCTATATATATATATATACCAATTTTCTTCTGTGGTCCTGATTTCTCTTCCTAAATCACACCTACACTTATTATTAGTTCTGAATGCCCTTCCTTTTTTATTTTTTTCTTCTTCTTTCTCTGGGTCCTGATAGAATTGGAGTTCAGAGCACTCTGGTAATCTTCCCCTAGTGTTTACCCTGAGGAACTATGGACCAAAGTTATTTTTGGGGGGTGCAAGAAGGTGGGATTTTTGGCTCTTGTAATTGTTTCTCCACTGGACAGGGGCTTCAGCAGGTTAGTTATGGTACCTTTTTAAGGCCATTTCACTAGGTTGCCACGCTTATTAGGCCTAAGTATAATCACAGAAGACTAGTAAGCACTTTTGCTTTGAAATATAGAATTTCCCCTAACTTATGGAGATGTAAATATACATATACAATGCCATAGGCCCTAGCCTACATCCAAATCTGTAATTTTAACGAAAAACGCACAAGCTGAAATGGAATTGGGTAGTCCCATGTGCTGCATTCCTCTCTTTCTCACTCTTTCTCTCTTCTTCTAGCTTAATTTTTAAAAAGTATTTTGACTTATCTTTCCCTCTCAAAACTAGTTTAGTTGCCTTTTCTCTTTTCCCAGGCAACAAATAAAAAGTTACAAATCTCTTTATTATAAAAATTATCAAGGTAGTGCATAAAGAGAAGATAACAGTTTCATGAGAGGATACCTAGCTGTGTAGACACATATAACTTATAGTAAGCCATCAGTTGGTAATAAAGGGGTTATTTTATGGCATATTAAAAATTTTTTAAATTTTTTATTTATAAAAAAGAAACATTGACTAAACCATAGGATAAGAGTGGTACAACTCCACACAATTCCCACCACCAGAACTCCATATCCCATTCCCTCCCCTGATAGCTTTCCTATTCTTTAACCCTCTGGGAGTATGGACCCAAGGTCACTGTGGGATGCAGAAGGTGGAAGGTCTGGCTTCTGTAATTGCTTCCCCACTGAACATGGGCATTGACAGGTCGATCCATACTCCCAATCTGTCTTTCTCTTTCTCTAGTGGGGAAGGGCTCTGGGGAAGCCGAGCTCTAGGACACATTGGTGGGGCTGTCTGTCCAAGGAAGTCTTTTCAGCATCATTCTAGTATCTGGAACCAGGTTGTTGAAAAGAGAGTTAACATACAAAGCCAAACAAACAAATTATTGAACAATCATGGACCTAAAGGCTGGAATAGTGCAGATGAAGAGTTGGGGGGTCCTCCATTTTATAGAAAGCTAGTAGGCTTATTTTAGTTATAGCCCAAAGTGCCGGTGTCTATACTTGTTTTTTTTTTTTTTCCCCTGAGCTTGGCATATTAAAACTTAACTAGTCCTTAAGGCTAGGAAGAACTTGAAGATATTGGCTACTGTTCATCAGCAAATTTATAGCACTTTAATGTCTGGGATTTTTTGATGGTATGGAGAAGAATTAGAGAAATCTGGGTTCAAATCTTCAGTCCAAACCCTAGCTGTGTGACACTGGGTGACTCACATGCGTGTGACCTTTAGGTGAGTTTCACTCCTATCTCCACCTTTGGGTCTTTTGCCTTTGCCTGGTCTATCTATGAGGATTGCTCTTGACTTCTCCCCTAAGAACTAAGACCTCCTTCCAGTCATAGCTATGTCCATCTGCAGTGATCTCAACCCCCAACACACTCTGCTTTGCACATGTGTCTTTTGCTTATGGAGGATGCCAAGTTCCTTCAGTAAGGGGCAGAGATCAAGACCCCCCCCCAGTGCCCAATGCAGTGCCTGGCATAGAAGGGGCTGCCAGTAAATTCTGGCTGGCTTTAACTAGATGGAATTTCTCCAGGTACCATGCTGATAAACTATTTTCAAACTCAGTTTCTACATTGTTTTTTTTAGAAAGTTCTCAGGGATAGATACATAAATAAAAAAAGACACACTTAGAAAAAAATGTCCACATAAACACATGTGTATCCAAACAAGCATCTGCCAAACAAACACAAACCAGGGAGATTTCTGCAGACATGTCTCCCATTTAAGGTCTGTAATTTCCTTCTTGGCCGACATTGTCTTTGGCCTGGACCACGTTTCACAGACTCCTGGCAGACAGCCTGTTGAGTTTGGGCTTGGGTTTAGTTAACTTTAGGCTATTTTTTTTTTCTTTCATCAGACTTGAAACTGAAGCCATGGCCCTTTCTAAAACCTCTTCTCAGCAGGAACTGCCTGGTTTCATGTCACCTGCTTATCCTCCCAAGCCATGTGAATCCATAAATGTCTTCAGATCCCAGCAATGAATATAGATCAACAGCAGGTTCCTTCTAATAGGATTCAGAGGAAAGTTCAAGAAGGAGTTCTCTATAACTGAAGCCAGCATTCTCCTTCCCAGAGCAGACTGTATTGCTGTTCTAGCATAACAGTCTAATTCCATTATCTAAGAGGTAGAGATGCAGAAGGGGAAACTGAGGCACATGGAAACAAAATTAACTGACATAGATAAGGCTTGTAAGATCCTAAATCCTGGGGGCCAGGTAGTGGCAGAAGGCTTATAAGAAGGAACTCTGGTTTCAGACACAGCTTATGTGCAATGATAACCTCTGCCAGTTTCTCCTGGAAAATTACCTGGATTCTCTGAGCCTGGTTTGTTTCTCCATGAACTAAATTACTTCTACCTTTCAGGGCAAATGTAAAGATATATCTCAACACTGGAAGAACCCATCAGGATTCAGTCCAGTCCCCTCCAGTCCCCTCCCTACTCCTGTTGGCATCAGTGTAGGAGCCTCCAAAATGGCCTCTTTCACCCAGAGAGAGTGTGAAAGTTCTCAGCCTGCTGAGTCTCAGCCTGGCTGCATCCTGGTGAAATTCTCACCACCAGGAAGTGGTGCTTCCCTGGGCTAATCCAAAGGAGTTCACACCTCTGGAATTTTCATCCGTAGGCCTCTTCCATTTAGTACCATTAAAAACCAATCCTTAGGGTCAGAAAAATAGTTCACCTAGAAAGTATGCCTGTCTTGTCATTCACGTAACCCAGGTTCCAACTCGGTCCCCATTGCCTTGGAGGTAGCTTTGCAGCTGTAGTCTCTCTTTCTCTCTCTCCATGTCTCTTTCTCTCTTTTCTTTCTCTCTTATCTTCCTCTATGTGAAAAAATTCAGCCCAAAATAGTGAGACCTGCATGATAAATAAATAAATAAATATAGTCTTCATTTCCTTACCACAAGCTTCTGCATGAGAAAGAACGACTCTCAGGCCCTCCTGTGGGGCCTTTAGAATTCTTGAGGCTTTTTTTTTTCTTTATGATTGGATAAAGACAGAGAAATTGAGAGGGGAGTGGGAGATAGAGAAGGAAAGAGGCAGAGAGACAACTGCAGCCCTGCTTCACCACTCCAGAAGCTTTTCTCCTGCAGGTGGGGACCAGGGGCTTGAGCCCGGGTTCTGACACATTGTAATGTATACACTTAACCGGGTGAACCACCGCCTGGCCCCCTTGAGGCTTGATGTATAAGCATACATGTATACGCTTATATGCATGTGCATGTGTGTGGTATCTCTATGTCTGAATGTGTGCATATTCGTGTGGATATTTGAATAGTGTTTTATATAGAATTCTGTGTGCATGTGTGTGTGCATAATAAAATGTGAAATTGTTTGTGGTCTACTTGTATGTACATGCTTGTTGGTGATGCTTGTATGTGCTATTCATGTATATGTGTATTTTATGACTAAGTGAACTGTGTATATTTATGTGTTCTTGTGTATATGTATAACTGCATGTTAGTGTGTATTTGTATGTGTGCATCTATATGAGCTCATGTGTACAAGACACTTAACACATAAATAAAAAATGACTATCCAAGACTTGGGGTGCAGGAAGCTCCTTAGAGTACATATGTCACTATGTGCAGACAATTAACTAGGATCAAGCCTCTGGTCTCCACATAAACAGGAGAAACTTCACAAATGGAGCACTGCTGCAGATGTCTCTCTCTCTCTATCTATCATCCTATCTCTCACCTCTGTCAAAAACAAAACAAAACAAGCAAAACTGAGTACCAGATACAGTGGTGATGTACAGACACCAAGCCCCAGCAATAACTCTTGTGGGGGAGGGGGGAGAAAAAAAGAAAAGAAAGAAATTGAGAAGTCACAAAGTGGCTGCTCCAAATCCTCCAGCTAACAGCTGGAGAACTGAGTTCTAGCATGTTCTTTCTCTGCTGGGGCAGAAGATGATTGATGTCTATAAAGTCTATAAGGCTAGACAACAGTGTTACCTATTTTTCTATTGTTTGCTATTATTAAAACACACATTTCTAGACTCACTTTCCTCAGCAGCCTTGGCTCAAGTCTTTTTCAGCAGTACTTTTTTCCACTCCCCCTTAGCAGATGGTGAGGCCTGGGTGTGTATTCAGACCCTACTTATTACTCACAAGCTAGGTGAACTAGCCCAGGTTAGACTGTGTCCTATCCCTTATTGCAAAATAAAAACAGCCATGTCCACTACAAAGTGTGTTTGAGGGGGCAGGTGGTGGCACACCTGATTAAGTGCACATATTACCAAGCACAAGGACCCAGGTTTGAGCCCCTGCTTCCCTCCTGCAGGGGGTCTACTTCATGAGCAGTGAAGCAGGCCTGCAAGTATCTATCTTCCTCTCCCTTTGTCTCCTCCCTGCTCAATTTCTCTCTGTCCTACCTAATAAAAATCAGAAATTAAAAAAAAAATGGAAATATGGCCACCAAGAGCAGTGGATTCATAGTACTGGCACAGAGCAGTGATAATCCTGGTGGCAATAAATACTAATTTAAGAAGTGTGCTTGTGTATTGAAGGAACAGTCCATGGGAATCAGCACCTAATAGATTCTTGGGAGATGTTTACTTTCTTCTCTTGCTTGACAAGGTGAAACAGGCTGTTGCAAGGAGTGTATGACCTCTACTGAGTGTTGAAAATATAATACAATGTATCTTCAGATTCATTTACATTTGAACTAGTCAGCCCCAACCAGTTCAAAAACATGCCAGGCTCCACTTTACCCACTTTGTACTTAAGCTTGTGACCAATTTAGATATGGTGGAGGCAGTCACCCTGGGGAGGAGAAGGTCACACGGTCAGCTATAATTGTTGTAACCAACTTTGGTGCACACAGTGGGAAGAGAGCAGACCTTAACTCATCATGGGTGAGCAACTTAGATTTCATAGTGGAGGTGGCAGATATTTCAAGTCCGAGCAATGCCCCACAGGAACTACTATACCAGCCTCTCGATTGTCTTTCCTAGGTCAGCATTAACCCTTCCTTTAAAAAATTTATTTGAGAGAGAGACAGAACTACTCAGGTCTGGTTTATGAAGGTAATGGAGACTAAACCTGGGACCTCAGAGCCTCAGGCATAAAAGTTTTTTTGCATAACCATTATGCAATTCTCTCCAGCCCCCTCTTGAGCTTGTCTTAAAGGAGAAAGAAGCTTTCTGAAATTACAAATCCTGGGTTGTGGGTAGATAGCATAATGGTTATGCAAAGAGACTTTCATGCCTCAGGCTTCAGATTCAACCCCTCACCCCCATCCCCACACCACCTTAAGCCAGAGCTGAGCAGTGCTCTGATTTAAAAATAAAAAAAATGAAATGAAATTACAAATTTGACGATGGCACTTCTGAGTCACCAAATCTGTCCTGACTTCTCATTGTTTTTACAATAAAACCTCAAATCCTCCTGCAGCTCCCAGGATGGGGTTCTGAGTTCCTCTGTAGCCCCAGAGATAGAAGGTACAACCTCTGAAGGGCAGGGAACTCTGATCCTTTCAGGTCAGTTGTCCATTTGGTGACCTCTTCTGTCTTCTTAGAAGACAGCAAGGTTATCAGAGAGAGAAGGAAGGAAGAGGCTTTTGTCCTACTCTCAGGTTGGGTCTCTTTGAAGGATCCAGGTGCTTTTCCATGAAAGTATGGATTAGAAGGGTGAAACAAAGGACATGTGAAAAAGACTAAACTTCAGGGGATGTAATGGCAGTGGTCTGCTTAGAGGTGAGGGCAGGGTTAACAAAATTAGCGAGAGTGAGGCACTCCTGGGTTAGAACAATGGGAAACCCTCTGGGTGTCAAGAAGAAGAAAAGGACCAGGATCTTTCTCTAGGAATGCCCAAGAGCCAGAACCAAGGTGGTCTCATGTCTTGCTAATCATTGTCAATGCCAGAACTGGAAAAGAGGACTGAGTAGACACCTGAGACCTTCCTGCTCCCACTCTCCTCTCTCCTGCTGTAGCTTCCCTCTATCCAGGTGCAGCTTGATTTTAGAGGTGAAAGGACTCAGTAATGCCTTTCTTATGGGTTAATTCCCTGAGATCCAGAAGAGCAACTGAAGACAGGCTGGGGTGGGGTGGCGGGCGGGGAGAATGATTGCATGAAAATGTCCAAATTACCCAAATGGATGGAAATGGAGGTGACAATGCTAAGTGAAAGAAGTAAAGAGGTCAACAACAGCTAGTAGATGGCTTCACTTAAATGTGGAATGGGAGGCTGGGTGGTAGTGCAGTGGGTTAAGCACACATGATGCAAAGCGCAAGGACCAGTGTAAGGATCCCGGTTTGAGCCCCCAGCTGCTCACCTGCAGGGGGGTCACTTCACAAGCGGTGAAGCAGGTCTGCAGGTGTCTATCTTTCTCTCCCCCTCTCTGTCTCCCCACCTCTTTCTATTTCTCTCTGTCCTGTCCAACAACAGCTATAGCATCAATAACAACTACAACAAAGGCAACAACAATGGCAACAAAATGGGGAAAATGGCCTCCAGGAGCAGTGGGTTCATGGTACAGGCACCAAGTGATAATCCTGGAGGCAAAAAAAAAAAAAAAAAAAAAAGAAAGAAAGAAAGAAAGAAAGAAAAAGAAAAGAGAAAGAGGCACCTGCAGTACTACTACATTGCTCATGAAGCTTTCTCCCACAGATGAGGATGGGAGGCTTGAACCTAGGTCCTTGTGCATGATAACCTATATGCTCAAGTGGGTACACCACTGTCTGGCCCCTCCTTACAATTTTTTAAAACCAATATTAAATCAATGACAGCAAAAAATTTGTTTATCAACAGTATTCAAATAACCAATACTAAAGCAGTCCATTCTTCCCCCAAGAAAGGTAATACCATTTATGGAAAAGGAGAAGCCTAGATAAGAGGCAACTTTCCCTGTTCGGCTGGAGTGATGGCATAACATCTGGATTTTGTGTCAGTATATCTGTCAGAATAGTCTACATGGCCATGAAATCTCATAGCCTGGCCCAAGCACAGCTGTGGAGGGCAAAGATGTTTACCTCACACATTTTCTCTTCTCCTTCCCTAGAAATAAGTCCTGGTTGGACAACAGGAGCCTTTGGTGCCACCTACAAGTAGACTAGCAGCAGTGATTTCGATCCAGTGATAAAAACAAATGACAAGAATAGACTAACAGTCACACAAGAAAGCTGTTTCTATGTGCCAGAGGGCAGGCTCATTCATGTAAATTAGGCAAGCCTCTTCCAAACCCTAGGAGCTACTGGTTATTTTTATTTTCATTTTATAGGCGAGAGGATGGTCCAGAGCAGTGAACAGTTTCTGGGGTCACTCAAGTCAATTCCAGGTTTGCTGGTTGCCAGGCCTGGCTGTTAGCTATCACACCACACTGTCCAGCCAGTGCCCAAGATGTTGGAGAGACAGAACTCATGCCATCCTTTGTGGTCAGTGGGTCAGAACCAGCCTTCCCATAGTGGTCTGGCTCCTTGAGCCTTCAGCTGTACTTTGGCCCTGCCAGCATCGGTTGTGTCCTGCGGACACTCAGCTTTCTCTCACCCCCATACATTTTCACAGGCTGTTCCCTTTGTCTGGGACATTGCCATCCCCCTAATCCCCTCCTGCTCTAACTAAATCCATGTCAGTTTACTCTCTCTTGCTTCACTAAACCCTGCTGGTCATTCCAAGGTCATTTCAAGCCCAGATTAATGCTCCTTGTGGAATCACTCATAGAACCTTGCATTACTCCACAGACTTCTGAGGAGGTTCCAAGCTCAGTCAAGTCTGAGGCATATGTCTCTTGTTCCCTGATGTCCCCAGAGCCCAGCCCAGTGCCTGGCACATCACTAGTGCTAAATAAATTTGTGATACAAGGAGTTGGTGGGGGGTATCGGTGGACAAGCTCAGCGACCCACAGCCTGGAGCATGCTGCAGCCCTCACAGGAAGAACCCCACTCAGTGTGGAGGAATCGGTCTTTATCTCACTCCGTGATATGGGGCAAGAACAGCCAGCACCTTATGGAACAGGGGTGGGGGCGGCATCCTGAACAAAAGTCTCTAAAGGAAGATTCACACGTGCGTGATCTTTTCACGCCACAAAAGAAAGAGGAAGAAATTATAGACACAGCATGTGCAAAGGCTAAGAGAAATAAAATGTGGGGGTGGGTGGTGGCACACCTGGTTGAGTGCATATGTTACAGTGCTCAAGCACCAGGGTGTGAGCCCCCAGTCACAACCTGCAGAGGGAAAGTTGTTAGGGAAAGTGGGGAAGCAGATCTGTCTCTATTTCTCTCTCTCTCTCTTCTCAATTTCTGGCTGTCTCTATCCAATAAATAAAGATAATTTAAAATATTTTTATGGGGTCAGGTGGTGGCACACTTGGTTGAGTGCATGTTGCAATGTTCAAGGACCTGAGTTAAAGTTCTTGGTCCCCACCTGCAGGGGGAAAGTTTTGCGAGTGGTGAAGCAGTGCTGCATATCTCTCTCTCTCTCTCTCTCTCTCTCTCTCTCCCTCTCTTTCCTATAACCCCCTTCCCTCTCAATTTCTGGCTGTCTTCATGCAATAAATAAATAAAGTTAATTTAAAATTTTTTTTAAATGAAAATGTGTGGGAAGTCACTAGGAGCAAATGACAAGTGGAACCCTGGAGATGAGACCCAGAGAGGGAGTGGACGGACCATGTCAGAGGTATCTGGGCTGGAGGGCAAAAGATCACGTTGACAGTAAAGAGTACAAGCTCCAGATTCAGAAAGACTTGGGTTTGGTCCATCTATAGCCATTTCCTGGCTCTGTTTTGGGGGAAATTGTCTAAACCAACCTTCAAAGCTTCAATTTAACTCATCTGCAACAGAGGACATGCTCATGCTCCCCTCACCAACAGAATTATATTAAATGGCTCCTACAGTGTCAAGTGTCAGCCTCCTTAGCCTAGCTGTCTTACCTGACAATAAAGGGGTGGGTAGAGGTAGGGGAAGTTCCCTAAAGGAGAAATACATTAACTACTCAGGAAGTCTTTATGAGAGGGAAGAACTAGAGAGGGGAGTTTGCGCTGAACCTTAAGGAAAGGACTTGAAAGGTGAGGTGGGTGGGAGCCACATGATGGGGAAGAAGGGACCTCAGAACCAAGGCTTCCTAGGGACCATCAGAGAAAAGGGTTAGGTTAAGCCAAACAAGCATGTGGAAGGATGTAGATAAAGCCTCTGGGAGCCAGCCAGTCAGGTGTGTGGTTGGCAGCCAATTGACAAGACTCTTGAATACCTCCTTCCTTCTGTGAAAAATGGGTTCCTCATTCCTGCCTCCGTGGCCTGGTGAGGTCACCAAGAATAAGGCTTTCAGGCCTCTTACACTTGGTGACCATGGTTGTTATGGCAGAGGGTGGTCTCTCTCTTATGGGGTGGTGCCTCCCAGATATAAGAGGAGAGTGAAGTCAGAGGCGACACCAGAGAGGAGGTGCTGTTCACATCTCCCAGGAAGTAAGGTTTCTGGTGTTCCCTCACCCCCCCCCCCGAACCACTACAACCACCACAAACTGCCCTGCATCTCAGCTGACTCCCTCCACCCACTCCCTGGCAGTAACCCTGAGGCTGCAGCACCCCCACTCTGAACGACTCCCAAATTTCTCCCCTCCATTTCTGTCCATTCATCTGACAGAGGTGGGTGGAATTGGATTTGATAAAATTCTCACTTATTTTGACCCTGAATTGCTATGTAAATTCTGGGGAGGATTTGAGAAGGGTAGAAGAGAACAGAAAAGGATTGATCATCAGATTGAAGCCAATCCAGAGATCACTGTTCTAGAAGTGCTAGATTTTAACATCACTGTTGGTGCCAGCCATACCCAACTCTGCAGGGAAAACAAGACAAAAGAAAACAAACAAACAAGGATAATCTCCTCATATCCATATTCCTATTTCACTCACAGTTGCAGAATCATTTTTATCATGAAGCAACATATTCAGATGTTTACATGTGAGATTAGAACAAGACATATTTGGGATACCATTATTCTACCTACCATATATAGGCCATAGATTCTGATCTTCTGGTTACCCAAGGTCTGGCAAAAGAGAGACCAGGCTGCCCATCTTCATTCCTGGACACAGCTAGGAGAATAGAGGGCATTGTTCCCTTTCACAATTATGGACACTTAGATCAAGAATGACATGTCCATTTTTCAGTTGATAGATTTATGACCCAGATGTGATCTGCTCAGGTCAAGTCCCTGAGAGGCTAGTCCTTCATCCCTGGTGAAGCCAGTCAAAGTCTAGTTAGTTGTCTTTCTAATAGGTTCCCAAACTTTAGCCATTTTTAAATTTTTAATTGTTATTAATAGTATGTTACAAGATTGTAAGATTACAATGTATAGTTCCACACCATACTCACCACCAAAATCCTGTGTCCCCACCCTCTTGCCTCCCAAAGATAACCAACCACTAGTGTTCCCACAAGTCTTACAGTTTGCTTGCTTCTAGTTTTTTTTTTTTTTGATTTTTTTTTTTTTTTTGGAAAGTTCATGTGTATCAGATCTATAGAGTCCACATATGAGTGAAACCATCTGGTAGTTTTATTTCATCTCTTTACTTATTTTGCTAAGCATAATCACCTCCAGTTTCATCCATTTTGTCCCAAAGGACACAATGTCATCTCTTTTCATTGTAGAGTAGTATTCCATGGAATATATATCCCATAACTTCTTCTTTCGCCAGTCATCTGATGATGGGCATTTAGGCTGTTTTCACTTTTTAGCCATTTTTTAAAAATCTAATCCAACTCCAACCCAGCCTCCAGTATAATTCTGTTTAATAAGACTAAGCACCCTCCTCTCCTGCCTGAAATTCTTTCAAGGCTCTCCATACTCCCCAGGTAAAATCTGAATGCTCTGAGTAGGCTTACAAGGACCATTTTGACCCAGACTCTGCTTACCCATTTTCTCAGGTTCCCCCCTCAGAACTCTCCCCTCTCCCACCTCCATATGTACCAGTCATTCCCCAGAATACCACTACCTTTATTTTTCATCTTCAACCACTTTGATAAGAAAACCCACAACTTCCTCTTACTGAATGCAAATGAGTGAGAATTAAGGGATGTGCTAACATTCAGTGACTTTGCAAATTATGTTCTCTTGCCTTCTCCTCCTCTCACCTATTGGCCTGATACTCCTAGCTTTCAGGGTGAATGAGCACAAAGGCCACCCTCATCCTCTAGGCAGGATAAGACCTGGTCTCCTTGATGTCACCATGGGCTGGCCTTGCTCTTTGCCTCCATCACAGCATTGGGACTGCTCTGTGCCTTCAGTCCACCCCATTTTCCACCTTGAGCTCCTTTGGGTTGGTGACCTCTTACTGGTGGAGACATCCTTATCACGTAAGCATTTGACATGGTGCAAATTAAATGTTCAGTAAAATGTTTGAATGACTAAAAGTGTTTTGTTCCCTCTTTATCCGAGCCTGCTCTCAGCAAACCCTCACCAAGAAGGGCTGGTTTCTGAGAATGGTGGGGACATAGGAGTCCTTGAGGGAATTCCTCATTTGGGGGGTCCAACCTTCAAGTGGGCAGAGAGGCAAGAGGTGTTGTCTTTCAACAGTTATCACTCCATCTTTATAGCTACTTTAGATAGGAGACTTTGTTTGAAATTCTGTAGATGACAATCAAAGAACTGAGAGATTAAGATACAAATTGCCATTGACTTATCTATTTATTTATTTTATAGCGACAGAGAAATTGAGAGGGAAGCAGAAGACAGAGAGGGTGAGAGACACCTCCAGCACTGCTTTATTGTTTGCAAAACTTTCCTCCTGCAGGTGGGGACTGGGTACTTAAACCTGGCTCCTTACTCGTAAAACATTAATTCCCCAATTAAAAAATAATAATAATTACAACAATAAAAACAACAAAGGCAACAAAAGGGAAAGTAAATAAAATTAATAAATAATTAAATAAATAAATAAAAGAACATGTGCTTAACCAGGTCTGCCAACACCTAGCTCCTTAAAATGCAAATTTCAAAGGTAATAAACCAGGTGAAGGGGCAGGAGCTAGACTGTGAGCAAATCACCTCCAGAGAGCCTGCTTATTCTCCCAGAGACTCCACTCTTTTCCCATCTTTGCTAAGCACTCACTACCTAAGAGTCACAATGCAGGTGCTGTGTATTCAGTACTTACTTAATCCTTCTAGCAACCTGAGAGGTACTCTTAATCATGCCTGTTTTAGAGATCAGTGCAGCTGATTTCACACTGATAAGAAAGAGCCAGAATGCAAAAGTTGACTTTGATCTCCTTTTCAAGGCTCAGTTGAGGGAATAGTATGAATGGATCCTGAGAAAAATGCAGGTTTCTCACAGGAGTGGTCTCAAGATTTTTTCCTCAGATCAGTGCCTAGGGAGTCTGGATGCTTGCCAAGAGGTGGTGTGGACATCCCAGGATTAATGTAAGTAAGGCTGGTGGTCAGGAAAGTGATAACTGAGACCTCCTTATTTGAACTGGTAGAGAGAGGAAGGAGTGTTTTCAGGTTAAACATGGCGGGTTCAGAAAACATCGCCACTTCTCTCAGCCCCTTACTACTAGCTTTGTGACCTCGGGAATTCATTGTGATTTCTATCCCTAAATGTCTCCATATGAAAAATGGGGAAAAGGGTTCTCTCCTTTGCAGAACTGTTATAAAGGTTGAATGAGGGTAAGCAGAGCTCCTAGTGCTGCCCTGGTATGAAATCATGATCATGTTAACCTGGATTCTGCCTCAGGTCTTGAAATGACCTACACTAAAAAGCTCTGGAGCTTTTGAACCTTGTTGAGACTGGCTCTTTAGCATTTAGAGTGCTTCTGAGCTGTCCATATGGCTTTATGATGTTCAGTCTACACTTTCCAGCAACCCTGAGAAATCCCAGTTTCATTTAAAAGCTGGGACCACTGCAGACCACCATGGAGAAAGGCATGAGAAAACAAGATGAGAATTAACCCTTAACCTTCAATACAAAAAAAAAAAAAAGATCTCATTTTTTGCCTCTGCCACCCCACTGTGGTATTATCAATCCAGTTTTCAGTTGCAAACACTGGAGGTCAGCTGTTAAGCATTATCCCCACTGCTGTCAGACAGTGAGAGCCTGGGATTCTGTAATCCCAGAAACCCCACACAAATTCTAGGACCTAGACTAGGATTTCTCAATCTTGCTGCTATTAACGTCTGGCCTAGGTAATGCTTTGTTGTGAGAAGTGGAGTGGGAGGTGGATGTGGGCGGGAGGGGTACTTTTCTGTGCAGTTCAGGGTGTTAAACAGCATTCCTGGCCTCTACCCACAGATGCCAGGAGCACATCCACATACTCCCACACACATTAACCACAAAAATGTCTCCAGACATTCCCTAGTGTCACCTGGGGGGAAAATCTCCCCAGTGGTCTACACACAAAAAAAATTGGGTAGGTTGCATGGCCCCTCTGGGCATTTCAGTCTTCCATTGAAAGCAACCTGGGGGAGAAGTCTCCAAGAGCTCAAGAACTCTTAAGGCATCAGCAACTATATTTTATGCTTAATCTATGGGCCTTTAATTTTTTATAAGTGACTTTTTTATTGATTTAATAATGATCAACAAGACCATAGGATAAGAGGGATAGACCAGAGTTCATTCCGTATCCCATGCCCTCCATTGGAAGCTTTCCTGTTCTTTATCCCTCTGGGAGCATGGACCCAGGGTCATTATGGAATGCAGAAGGTAGAAGGTCTAGTTTCTTTCTTTCTTTTTTAAAATATATATATTTATTTATTTTCTCTTTTGTTTCCCTTGTTTTTTATTGTTGTTGTAGTTATTATTGTTGTTGTTATTAATGTCATCATTGTTGGATAGGACAGAGAGAAATGGAGAGAGGAGGGGAAGACAGAGAGGGGGGAGAGAAAGACACCTGCAGACCTACTTCACCGCTTGTGAAACAACTTCCCTGGAGGTAGGGAGCTGGGGGGGGCTCAAACCAGGATCCTTTAGCAGGTCTTTGTGCTTCACACCATGTGCGCTTAACCTGCTGTGCTACCGCCCAACTACCCTCCCATATATATATGTCTGGTTTCTGTGATTGCTTCTCTGTTGGACATGGGCATTGGCAGATTGATCCATGTTTGTTCCTATCTTTCCCTAGTGGGGCAGAAGTTGGGAGAGGTGGGGTTCCAGGGCACAACAGTGAGGTCGTCGGTCCAGTGAAGTCAGGTTGGTGTCATGGCAGCATCTGCAACATGGTGGCTGAAAAAGCATTAAGATACAAAGCAGAACAAATCAACAAATTGTTTAATAATCAGAAATCTAAAGGTACGACTATGCATGATAGACTCGGGGTCTCCATTTTGGAGAAAGCTAGTAGGTCTATTTTAGGTGTCTTCCAATGGGCCCATGACTTTCCTAATTTTTGCCTGAGCCCCACAGCTAACATGAAGGTGGGCCAAAGGCACTGTCTGGGGAGATAGTTCCAGAGTTGGAAATTGGACTAGAATAGGAAATAGGATTATATCAGGGAGGAGAGTAGCTCCCAATTATGGGAAAAGTATACAAATATTGCTAACTGTAAACCCCATCAGTTTGATCTGGGACCCACGTTCAACACAGGAGCCTGTGCACACTCTGCATCCCTGCAGGTCTGAGCTTGCATTCTATAGTCATAGCCAGGAACATTCTAGGCTGTACTCATTGCAGGACCCATCTTCCTCCAGTGGCAAAGTATGCCAACTCAACCTCCCTTTGGAGAATGGGGTAGTCCCCAGCAATGCTGACTCACACTAGGGCAAGGTCCTGTAGATGGCCTTTAATTTATTAAAGGCTTTTTCACATAGAAAGAGTGATGCACGTACACAGGAAGAAACCACAGCACCGAAGCTTCCTTCAATACACTGAGAGCCAGGTTTGAACCTGAGTGGCACACTATCTAAGTGAATTATTTTGCTGGCCATGTACATTTAATTTTCTCAAAATAAGATTTTTTTCTTTACTAGAATTTACTATCTAGATTGATAATAGAATATAACTGGGTATCTAAAGAAATGTGATAGAGGAGAACATGTTTAATGCTATTAGCTAGGAGAGACAAGTAATTACAAAAAATTGAAGACCAAGGTGTTGGATGGCTCCAAAATTTCTATTGAGTGCCTAGTCTAAATTTCTGAGTATGAAGGAGTACCCTTTGCAGCATACTAAATTTGCCTAAATTCCACTGTCCTGTTAGTTAAATGGAAACAGGAAAAACCCTGCCTCTCATGGTGATTGTGTTGACCAACAAAGCAATTCATGCACAGTGCTTATCACAGCTATTTATAAGGGGGCCCGGTGGTGGTGCACTGGGTCAAGGGCACATAGTAGGAACCACAAGGACCCCTGCAAGGATCCTGATTTGAGCCCTTGGCTCCCTACCTGCAGGGGGTCGCTTCACAAGTGGTAAAGCAGGTCTGCATCTGCAGGTGACTCTTTCTCTCTGCCTCTCTATCTTCTCCTCCCCTCTCAATTTCTCTCTGTCATATACATATATATATTGGAAAAAATGGCCACAGGAGCAGTGGATTCACAGTGCAGGCACCGAGCCCCAGCAATAACCCTGGAGGGAAAAAAAAATCACTGTATATATGAATGCTCAGAAATGTTCTTACTAAAAAGAAGATAGATTATGGAATGTTCCAAATGCTCTTTGTACTCCTGGGTGGTAATGCTCAGATTCAACCTCAGTGCCTTACCTTGGCCCAGCTCACTCTGTGAGCTCCCATGGTAACTTGAGACTCCATTGGGGACAGTCACCATCAATTGTATGCTGTTCCTAGCAGTAGGTGCATGTCAATTTTTTCTTGAATTTGGTTGAATAAAATAAACTGGCTCCCATTTTCATATCCCATCATCTCTTTCTGACAACCCTGATTTAGATTTTCCTTGGGGAATAAAAAACAGCAATCTACTTCTCAGAAAGGTGGGTGTTCATTACAATTGATAGAATTAATAATAGGATGAATGAACAGTAAGTGAAGATGGTTTCTGCTTTGTGTGTGTTGGGGGGGGTCAAGTCACAGATTTCTTGCTTTCTTTCTTTTTGTCTCTCCTCTCTTTCTTTCTCTTTATCTCTCATAAGATAAATAAAACATTATATGCATGATCTGGGAAGATGACTGAGCAGTAGAATGCATGTTTTGCAAGTAGAAGGCTCTGAGTTCAATCTCTGGTACTACATATGAGGGAGAAGTGGTATTCTGGCATTTATGCCTCCTTCCTTCATGTTAAAATTAAATACATATATTATATAATAAATATATTTTAATAAAGATAGACAAGATTGTGGGATAAGAGGGGTACAATTCCATACAATTCCCACCACCACAGTTCTGCATCCCATCCCCTCCATTGGAAGTCTATTCTTTATCCCTCTGGGAGTATAGGCCAAATATCTTTATGAGAAGCAGAAGTTGGAATGTCAGACTTCTATAATTGTTTCTCTACTGGACATGGGCAGTAACAGGCCAATCTGTATGTCTCCTCAGACTGTTTCTATCTTTCCCTGGTTGGGGTAGGGATCTGTGGAGGTGGGGCTCCGTTACACATTGGTAAGATTGTCTGCCCAGGGAAGTCAGGTTGGTGTCATGGTAGCATTGCAACTTGGTGACTGAAAAGCATTAAGATATAAATTAGAACACATTTTTTAACAGTCAGGAACCTAAAGGTAAGAATATAGCAGATGAGATTTTCGGTCTTCATGTTAGAAAAAGTCAGGAAGTCCATTTTAGATATAATCCAAGGGGCCCATGACTTTACTAATTTTTGCCTGAGCCCCACAGCTAACATGCAAGTTGGCTAAAAGTATTGTCTGGGATGATGGTGTCAGAGTTGAGAATAAGACTAGAAAGCTGGATCAGGGCAGAGAGCAGCTCCCATACGTAGGAAAAATATATAAATGCCATTAACTGTAAACCTCATTGATCTGACCTGGGGCCCATGTCTATTCATATTTAGGACAGGAGCCTGTGTATCCTTGCTTCCCTATAGGTCTGAGCTCACAGTCCATGTTTCATAGCTAGGTACATTCTAGGCTGTACTCATTTCAGGACGAGTCTTCCCCAAATAGCAGAGCATACTGATCCAGCCTCTCTTCAGAGAGTGGGGCAGTGTTTCCCACTATTGTTACATATTGAGGGCAAGGTCCTATAGAGGCCCACAAGGGAGTTTATGATGTGTTCCTGTTGTAAATTAACTTAAAAAGAGGTTTGGGGGTTGGGGCTGCTTGCGGCACGTAGAAGGAATCACTGCAGGATCTGGGAACTGGTTTAATCAATACACTGTTTATTAGGGTGAAACAGGTAAAAGGCAAAATAAGCAATTATCATCAAGGGTTAAGCATACGCTAGGTCTATAAAGTCTGAGTATAGTTATCAAAGTTTAGTCCCATAAGATAAATAATTATCAGCTCTGGTAAAGGTTGCTCATGGCTGTGGGGTCTAAAAGTTTACTGGCCAGCAGAGTCACAGGTGTTCAGTTCCCAGGAGAAGTGGCCATGGCGCACCTGACCAGAAGAAGCTTCTGACCAGGAGAAGAAGCAGCAGCCAGCCAAAGAGACTCAAGCTCTCAAAGTCCCTTGCTTTTATACACTTCCTTCTCTGAAGCACCTCCTCAGGGTGACATCACTTGTATGCTAATAGTCCCAAACTCCTGCTGGGGTCACCACAGTTCCTGATGGAGATGACCAGAAATGGTGGAGAGATCTGTTAGAGGTGTAGGCCCATCATGTCTATGTGGGGATACCAGGATTCCCTGATGAGGGCCCTGAATGATGGGTGGCCTGGTAGTGACCAAAAGAGCCATCATTAAAGTGTGCCTGTCTCTTGTCCTTATTCAGCTTTTGTAGTCCTTACTTTATCTGATAAGGTTAGACTTAGAATGATTGAGGGAAGTGAAACTTTCTAATGACACTTTCTTCCTCTGTTCATTGAAGAAAAAAGAAAGTCTCCTGGCTGTGTATGCCTGACGCTCTATAGAGAGCCTCTCATGAGGGTTCTGGGGATGAATGATGGGACTATGACGCAAGCAGTTGAAGGCAGGCTTCTCTCACAGCTGAGGTCAGCCTGACTTTGTTGGTCATCTTCTCCGTGAAGCCATGTTCTTCAGTGGGAGTCAATGGGCTTCTCAAAGATGTCTGCCAGCTTAGGACATGTGGGCTTGGGCTCTGAAAGAAGTCTTCCATATTTCTGCCCCATGGACACTGCTTGCCTATAAAACTAAGCCCTGCTCCCTCTCAATATTCATAATATCCTTTCTTTCTCTCCTCCTGGAGAACCTCCGTCATGCCCCCAGCTCACTAGGCTCTTTCTGACACTCAGTAGCCTTCCCATCTCTAGCCTCACCCTGCCATATACCCAGTGAATCAACAGAAGGATCTTTCTCACACCTCCAAACACATGGGGTGGAGGCTGCTCCCTCAGTAATGAATGTCCTTTCTCCAACTGCTTGCTTGGAGATGTTTCCTCTCAGCTTCTGCCTGCCCTGGGGCAGAGTCAAAACTACCCTCCCAGGTCGCCATCAAGGTAGGAGGTGTTGGGAATACAGGGAGCATCTTACGGTTTTCCTCAGTGAAACAGGAAGCAGGTGAAAGTAATGGTGGAGAAGGAAGTGTTGGGAGTTTGGGGATTAAAAAGGAAGTTCCAAACAGCTGAGAATGGGAGAGTGACAGGAGAAGAAAAATATAGTAGCTTGCCAGGCAACAATTAGCGTGCTTGGATGTTTTTCTCAGGCCATGGTTAACTGCACAGGTGCAGCAGGTGAGGAGGTGGAGAGTCACCTTTAGCCAGGGTTGGGCTTGTGCCCAGCAGTGTAATGAGTCAGGTGGGAACAAGAGAAATTATATGTCATGGCGTGAGTGCAATGCAAATGACAATAGAAGAGTGAAGGAGAGTGTAATGAGGAAACCCAGTGGCCCAAAGGCCTACATTTGTTAGGAAATATCTGACAGCAGATTTGAAAGTGGGTTTGTCCTGGTCCACCTTTTCCAAAAAGTTCCCTCCCATCTTTTCTAGCATGGATCAGTCTCTGTCTCTGTCCCTGTTTCTGTCTCTGCCCCCCTCTCTCTCTTCTTTCTCTTAATCTTTCTCCTATCTGTTCTGTAACACCAAGGCTTAGCTCTGCTGTATCTTAGCATTTGAATTACTTGTATCTCTACTGCACTACAGACCAGATCTTATATTTCTTTGTATTATATTTCCAAGTATCTAATCATTGACTGGTTAGATAAATACCTTTATTTGACAGACCCCAGATCATATTCTGGATAATAACAGTTCTTCATATTTGTATAGCAATTTTTGATTTACAGTTTAATTTCATATCCATGATTGCATTTTAGCTTCATGAGAACTCCTACAAATAGCAGCCCATTCATTCATTCATTCATTCATTCATTCATTCATTCATTCATTCACTGATTCAGCAAAGTAAGAACACTAAATCAGCATCAAAACTCAGGAGTGGGCATAACAAGCAAACCTCCCTGCTTGTGTGTCACTCACATGCCTGAAGAATGTCTTGCCATCCCAGTCTAAATAGTCTGGGCAAGGTCACAGGCCTCCCAAGTAGAAAACTCAGATTAGGATGCAGTGCTATCTGACGATAAGTTCAGGAAATACATTTTTCACTGCACCATAGTTAGCTTAATGTGGACTCATCTGTGAAGTATCTTTTTTCTTTTCTTTTCTTTTCTTTTCTTTCTTTTCTTTTCTTTTTTTTTTTCCTGACTTAACAACAAATAAAAGGAGACTTGGCAGAAATCCACACCCTGGGAATACCTTGGAACTCCTTCCCTTGTCTGATGTGTGTGTTTAACAAAGATGTGAAAAATACCTGCCAGGTCTCTTCTTGCCAGAGCCAAGAACAGAAGCCATACAGCACTGGGAGAGCAGCGTCTGCTTGTGTGCAAACCCGCAGGCATTTTTTAGCAACTTTGGAGAACATAAAGAAAGCTGTTGGTTTTGTTTGCACATATTTTTCGCCTCTGCAGAAGGCTTCTCACCAAGCTGCAGCCTCCAGTTGTCTTTTATTTGATCTTATAACACGCAATGCAGTGTCTTTGTGACTCAGTAACTGAGCTGCAGTTGGCAAATTACTTCACCTTCTCTTGGTTCCCTCATCTGGAAAATGGGTCTGGTAATACTTCTCAGGGTGGTTGTGCAGATTAAACATGGTCCAGTGGAAATAGCAGGCAGCCTATGAAAATCTGTGTTAGCATTAAAGGCTGCTGAGGGGGTTAAGCACAAAAGGAGAAGCGAGGGCTTCATTAGTATCTGAAAGACCACAGAGTGAGCCCTAATCACTTGAGACTGTGGAGCCTTCTGTAAATGATTTAATCACCCCTGTACTTCTAGCCCCAGTCACCAGCATCAATGGGAATCACCATAGTACAGGTTCCCACATATCTGTAATAAGCATTGTTGCAAATGTTAGAAATGACAGCCTACAGAAATGGCTCACCTGAATGATGTGCTTGCTTTGCAGAGTGTGTAAGTCAACTTCAAGCCCAGCTTTCACTGTTCTGATAGAAGCTGTAGCAGTGACAAAATAATAATAATAATAATAATAATAATAGTAATAGTAATAGTAATAAAATAGGAGAAATAATTTCCAGAACTGAGCATGCACACAATCACTATCCAGTAAATGGTACAGTGGGTTCATCTATCATTATTTGTATCATTACTGCTCTCAGTGGATGGATGTTAAAGTCAACAGGAATTTTAGCAATCTTACTTACACATTCGATAAACCCCCAAATTCTACCCAGCAGTTAACAACCACTACTAAAGTTTGGAGAATTTAAGTAGATAAAGAAGAAAGTGAATAGTTCCACAGTGACTAGCTTGACCCTGAGTGAGAAAATCCTTGTGGCAACCTGTGTCTCCTCCTTATACACAATCCTAAGGGGGATATTATCCCTAATATAATTCAGATAGTTCAAATTAGGAAACTCAACAGTCGAATTACATGCCCAAGTTTGCACAGCAGGTGGGTAAAGAAGCAGAGAAAGAACCGGAACCCAAGGGCGACATTTCTGAGCCCACACTCATAACCTCTGCCCCACACTGCCAGGAAGAGATCTGGTTTGAGGTTTCCTTATTCTGACCTAGTTCTTTCCTGGCCCTCTGGCTACCTCTGATGTTCCCAGCAGAAAGAGTCAATCTGCTCACTCTAAAAGGCCTGAGCAAATGATCTGCATGGCCAGTATATGCTTGCTTGTATTTCAGCCTTTCCCTTTATACTGTGGGCAGTGAGAGTGACAAGTAGGTGTGTCACTTCCTCCTGACAGTGCCTTCTAGGACACCCTTGAAGCAGATACCACCACTTAGCACCAGTGGATACACAGACCCTGAACCATGTCCCTGTTCTGGAAAGGTTTGCTGACACACCCAAGAGGAAAGAAGGTTGGGGAGCAAATTTGCACTGGAGTTCCTGTCAGTGGGGCCAGAGGCTGACTGCTAGGAGTGAGAAGACACCAAACCCAACCTGCTCCCCACTTTTCAGCTGTATCTGGTGAGCCAACTGACATCACGGTGGGTCTGCCCCACAGCCTGCAGTACAGTTCACACTCCATCATAGACTCCCAGTCCCAAGTCCAGAGAGGGGAGAGGCTATGCCCAAAGTAATTCTATTGTCTTCACCTTCAGACCTCTGTTTTATAGTTATTTCATTCATTTATTTATTTTGGATAGAGACAGAGAAAAATTGAAAGGGGAAGTGAAAGATAGGGAGGAAGGAAGGGAGGGAGGGAGACAGAGAGAGTAAGAAGTAGGCCAGGTGGTGGCACACCTGGTTATGCACACACATTACTGTGCACAAGGACCTGGGTTCAAGCCCTGGTCCCCATCTGCAGGGGGAAAGCTTCATGAATAGTGAAGTAGAGCTGCAGGTGTCTCTATCTCTCTCCCTCTCTAGCTCCCCTCCCCTCTCAGTTTCTCTGTCTCTCTACAATAATAAATAAATAAATAAATAAGCAAATAATAAAATTAAAAAGTTAATATTAATTGAGAAAGAGAGACACTTGCACATTATTTTACCACTCGTGAAGCTTCCTCCCTACAAGTGGGGACAGGGGCTTGAACCAGGGACCTTGTGCATTGTAGCACATGCACTCAACTAGGCATGCCACCACATTACCCTAGATCTGTGTTTGTTTTGCCATTATATGAAGTTAGGGAATAGAAATCAAATCCCAAAGGAGCTATTTAAGGGACTGTATCAGTCTGGTTGTAAGTGGCACAGTAACATAATAAGCAGAAGTTTCATTATTTTTTAATTTTTTTATTATTATTTGTTTTAACCAGAGCACTGTTCAGCTCTGTCTTATGGTGGTGTGGGGGGTTGAACCTGGGACTTTGGAGCCTCAGGCATGAGAGTCTATTTGCATAACCATTATGTTATCTACCCTCTATCCAGGAGTTTTATTTTTATAAGTGAGGGAAGCATTTGAATTCCAACTTGGCTACTAATTTAATGACCTTGTGCAAGTCAATCAATATCTGTTAACCTCCAGTGGAGGAGTTGATAGCCCAGTCTCCCAGGCTGCTGTGAGGAAAATGATCAAGCATATATATATATACACAGAACCCTTAGCCCACTTCCTGGAAACCAGCGAGAACAAAGCCAACTAGTTTAATATCTTCCTCACTTTCTATTTGCTGGATATAAGAATGGGCGATTTACATATCATATTGTCGTTCAGTGCTCATAATAGGGACAGAGAGGTCTCAGTGTGTCAGAACACATGCATTCCTGAGGTCTCAGAGGCTGAAAGTTTATTCCCATCACTGCCTCATGTCAGAGATGAAAAGGGTTCTGGTCTCTCTTTTTTTAAATATTTATTTATTCCTTTTTGCTTCTCTTGTCATTGTTCTTGGATAGGACAGAGAGAAATGGAGAGAGGAGGGGAAAACAGAGAGGGGGAGAGAAAGATAGACACCTGTTTCACCACCTGTGAAGTGACACCCCTGCAAGTTGGGAGCCAGGGGCTCTAACCTGGATCCTCACACCAGTCTTTGAGCTTTGCGCCACCCGCGCTTAACCTGCTGTGCTACTGCCTGCTGGACTCCTGCTCAGTCTCTCTCTCTCTTCCTCCCTCCCTCTCTCCCTTTTCTTTTCTCTTCTCTTTTTCTCTTTCTCCTTCTCATAATAAACAAATCTTTTTAAACTTCTCACAATATTCTAAGTATATAGCTTCCCTAAGCCTTAGTTTCTTGTGGTTTTAACTAATTTTTATAAGAAAAATTGTAATTGTTCATAGATCTTACAATACTAACTTTAATATCTATGAAGTTAGGATGTCATTTTAACCCATCACTCTTTAGAATCTAGGAAATAACAGTATGCAAGACTTAACAGTAATCATGGACAGTTTTATCTAGTAAAAGTCAGGAGTATCCAACAGGGCATTGGGGAATAGAAGCCACATCTGTTTATACAGTTAGGATCTCTGTGTGTGGATATATCAAAAGGGTCCTAGGGTTCATTGTAGATCCTAGGTTCTAGATATCTCTACCATTAATACTTGCTAATATAACATAATCAAACACCAAAGAGTTTTCTGTTCTGTGAATTCACCACAAACTCACACAGTTTCTCATCACATGTAAAATGAAAATACCATTACTTAATATCTAGTTTAAGACTTAAATTATCTACTAAGAGTATGACTATTGAGAACAACCCTAAATTGTTATTAGAACCATATTGCTTCCACCCTCTGACTTCTTATATGTGATTTTCTTTCTGGTAGAATCCCTTCTTTCTTGCCTTCTTTCCTTCTCTCCTTCTCTCCTTTCTCTGGACTTGGAACATTAGACACAACAAAGACAAATGGGTCCAAGAAGATACGCACAGCCTAATGAATCTGGCAAAGAAAGCAGTAGAGGCTGTAATGAAAATAACGATGGAATCCTGAGTTCTGAGACGAGGGAAACAGGACAAGGCTCTTAACACCGGCCATTGACAAATCCAACTTTTCCCTTGAGCCATAAATCATCTTCCCCTTTTCTGTGAAACTGTCCTAGATCTAGAGAATTTAAACACATGTACAAAAGGGGAGAAAGAAAGCAAGAGAGGAAGGAAGGAAGGAAGGAAGGAAGGAAGGAAGGAAGGAAGGAAGGAAGGAAGAAAGAAAGGAAGAAAGAAAGAAAGAAAGAAAGAAAGAAAGAAAGAAAGAAAGAAAGAAAGAGAGAAAGAAAAAAAGGAAAAAGGAAAAGGAAAAGAAATATAGCCAACCCATCACTAAGATCTCAGGAGAACTACGGTGGTTATTCATATGGGGATAAAGATGGGACATAGAACTTTGGTGGTAGATCTATTCCCCTTTTTATTACAATCTTACAAACCACTATTAAATCACACACACACACACACACACACACACACGCACACGTATGTGCCTTCTGAAATTCCTTTCATCTCTAACTCTGTGTCAAGCAGTGATTAACTGCATTTATATATCCAGATTCACCAGATATTATAACCAAAAGATAATTGTAAATATTTTTTCTACTCCTAATGGGTGGTGTCTGGGATATATATATATATATATATCTTCTTCTGTTTTTCCTTGCCATAAATTCTTCTTTGTCCCAAATTTTTCTTTTTCAAATTAAAATTAATCTTGTTCTGTTATTAGCTGCTTTAAATGCTTTTGAAGAGTGAGCTAGAGTTATAAATAGATTTAAATACAGAAGATAGTATTTTTTTTTAAGTCTTTACAACAAACCTGTGTGGTTAGTTTTAGTAATTCTGTTTCATAACTGAGATCTATGGGATTCAGACAGGAAGGGAAGTTGCCCAAGATCATTCTAGGAAGTCAGTGAGTGCAATGCCAGCTAGAGGGCCCTTCCCATGTCTCAATACCATGGCTCATGAAGAGGTATAAACTTACTAATTTCTTTAATACATACTGTTGCTAAAGCCATGTGTCAGATGATAACACAGAGGATCAGAGAGGTGAAGCAGCTTGCCCCATGTCATGCAATCATAAACTCCGAGGGCTGGTGAAATAAGCTCATTTGGATACTGAGCTACTTTGTCATGTGCGTGACCCAGGTTTGAACCAGCCACCACTGCTTTGTAGAAAGCTTTGTTGTTGTGGTCTCTGTCTGTCTGTCTATCCATCTATCTATCTATCTATCTATCTATCTATCTATCTATCTATCTCCTTCACTGCTTCCCTGTCTCTATCTCAAACAAACAACTGGTCAGAACACAACCTTCATCTGCTTGGTGCCCAAGTCTGCTTTCAGTCCATGTGGAGCATATATTCCTGTTCATCACCCTCTCCTTCCTTCAAAATGGTTCTCCCTGCCCTCCTGGGCAGAGTTGCAGCAATGCAGGAATGTCAGAGTCAGCAGATTGCATCATAGAAGCATAGACCATGACCATTAAGCAAGTCAGACCTCTGGAGATCAGGTTTGGGTTTCTCTTAAAAATTGTCTTTGTAAACTTTGCAAAGGTATTTAATCTCCCCATGTCTTGTTTTATTCAGCCACAAAATGAAACTAGCAGTGGCACCAATGTCAGAAACATTCCTGTAAGACATAAAAATTCTTAGAACTTGTTCTAGCTAGAGTATTCAATCATTTCTACCTCTTATTGTAATGTGTGTAAAATGACTAGCAATTAACAACAGTTGCTATTTAGATTATTACAGTCTCTGTCTCTGACCACTAGGAAACTAGAAGTAGTCACAGAAGTGACTGGAAACAGAATTCTCATGTAATCTTCCCTTTCCCTGGACAAGCAAGCTAACTTACCTGGGGGATGCCTTCTCTGCCATGTATATGACTCACATTTTAGCCTGGCCCCCATTGCAGTGGGGGACACTTTACTGCTTCTGTGTTTTCCTCTGTCTCTCTATTTCTGCTTGAAAAACTCAGCCTGGAGTGGTGAAGTACTGACAAAGACAAAAAACAAAAACAAAATTGTACTCTCTCCCAAGCTAATGTCTTCTTTTTTTTTTTTTTTTTTTGCCAACTCAAACCAATATGCACTCTGTTTACCTACTGAGTACCAGATCCTGCTTGAGACTCTGGAAACAGAAAAATCAAAGTATCTCTCCCTCTCTCTCTCTCTCTCTCTGTGTATGTTAGAATACACATAACATTTATCATTTTAACCACTCGTAAGTATCCAATGCAATAGTATTTAGTACATGCACCGTGTTGTCCTGTTGTATAACCATTATCTTTATCCAAGACTTTCTTACCATCAAGTATCTGGAGAAGGGGAGCTGGAAACCGGGTGGTCAGCTTAAGCTCTCTCACAAACAACTTGGAAAGTATGTCTGAAATTTTCAGGACAAAGAACCAGGATCAGAGAGGTCACCCAGCCTACAAATGGGAGAGGTGGTCCTGGAACCACATTACTGTGGCCTTTTGACTAGTGGGAGAGTAAGAAATGAAATCCAGGGAGTTGGGTGGTAGCACAGGGTTAAGCGCACATGGCACCAAGTGCAAGGACTGGCATAAAGATCCTGGTTCCAGCCCTGGATCCCCACCTGTAGGGAGTCACTTCACAGGTGGTGAAGCAGTCTGTAGGTAATCTATCTTTCTCTCCCCTTCTCTGTCTTCCCCTCCTCTCCCTATTTCTCTCTGTCCTATCTAACAACGATGACATCAATAACAACAATAACTATAACAACAATAAAAAAAAACAAGGGCAACAAAAGGGAAAATTAAAAAATACATATAAAAAAATAAATAAAATTCCAGGACTCAGAATACAAAAGCTTGCTTCAGTGTCTGCAGAACTGGCCTAGAAACGGCAAGCACTCTTGTCTTGGATGAGTTAGTGATGTACATACAATAGGGGAGCTAGGAAGGCAGAGGGAGGAGAGGTACTATCATGGAGGCAGAGGGCAGGTTCTGAGCCAAAGCCCAGTTAAGGGGATGTGGTATCGATAGGGGAAGTGGGAGGAGGTGTTAATGTGGAGGAAAGGGCATCATTACAGAAGGGTGTGGTTCTGTCACTCAGGGCACTGCCAGGCAGCTAAGCCCAGGCCAGTTGCAAGGCAGGAAGACTCAGAGAGACTGCTGAGAGTGTATTGCAGTGAGATTAGTCAGACTGATGGCACAAAAGCTTGCATCTGAACCTTAGAAGAAAAATCCCAAGCTCTACTTCTATTTTGCCAATATATACAAAGTACAAAAAAGCCAGAAAGATCTAGAAGACCCATTTGTCTGTTCCATTCTCCCCGCCCCCCTTTCCTTAATCTGACTGTCCAGATGCAGCCATTGGCCAGTATTTCTTCTGGTTTTTAACCCCAAATTTTTAAATAAGAATTTGAAGCCTCTCTTAATTTTCCAGTTTGAGATACATCCTGTTGACTTGTAGTGACAGAGGAGAAGCATCTATATCTCTTCCCAGTGGAGTCACTTCCTCTCCCTCCAATTTTCCAAACCAGTTAGAACAGACTTTTTAGTTAGACTTTGTGTTTATAGAATTATGACCAGGAAGCACAGCTGAACCATGTCATGAAATGATTAAACTTCTGCTTGTGTATGATCCATCATTAAAGTCTCACTTATAAATGCTAGTTGCTTCATTTTTCTAATTAGGTTCATCCATCTCCTCTCAGAAGCAGAAAGAAATATCAGATCACTGATCTAACAGACCGCCTGCCTTCACGCTGCAGCCTTCAGGGTTCCTATTCAAACCTGGACACTAGTTCTCTTTCTGCTAGAGAAAAGCAGCCTTGCCTAGCTGGGCTGGGGGTGGGGGTCCCTGATACCAGGCAGGTGAATAAGATGGAAAGCATCTCACTGTAATTGTCACTTAGCTATAGGTTTTATTCAGAAAGTATCTACCATGTGCTTTTGAGATTCTAAAGAGGCCTGATGCCAAAGACATGTGAGGTGTGGTTACTACCCCCAGAGGAGTCTGAGCCCAGTCATATAGACATAGTGCTGGGCCAGAGGGGACATGTAGAAAAGCATGGGGGAGGGGCAGGGGAGATGCCACTAAAAGGGCCACTATGGAATGCTGCCTGGAAGAGGTCCAAGGCTAAATGAGTTTCCACCTGTCAAAAGGTGTTTTCTGAGCATTCTGGGAAGGACAATTCAGGTAGGACAGTATTATGTGTGTACACATGGGAACATGCGAAAGCATGACTCATCTGGAATGTCAAGTAAGTAATTAAAAACAATCACGTGGGGGTGCTCCAGTCCTGGTGGAGGGCAGGGTCTTGTGTGTCAGGCTAAGAGATCCAGGAATAGGGACGAGGGAGTCACAGAGAACTCTTAAGGAGAGTTATCAAGATCCAGTATATATATATTAGAGAGAGAGAGAGAGACTGACTGATTGACTGGATACAGAGAGTCTTAGAGAGCAAAGAATTAAATAGGACCTGAGTTAATACTGGCATTAGGTGGGAGACATGGCAAGGAAGACAACTAACAGAGAGCAAAAGGAATGGACTTGAGGATCCAGAGAATGTGAAAAAGTTGACTGACAACTCCAAGGTTTCCAAGGGGGAAAAACATTTCAATTCAGTACATATCTTCTGAGAAATTGGAATTAGTCTAGGCCACATACTTTGGGGGATATTTGGGAACCAGAGGTGTTGAGAGGAAGGGTGTCCAGGGGTGGGGAAGCAGTAGGGTAGACACAAAATGAAAAGGTCATGGGACTGGACAGTTGATAGAGTGTGGGCATGAGCTCTAGGCCAATCTTGATTTAATGCCAGTTTGGCTCCTGCTTGCTGTGCCTCTATTTCCCCATCTGCAATAAGAAATCATAGTAGTCCTGACCTCAAAGAGTTGTTGTGAGGCAAACTAGACCCTGACTCCAGCGTCCTTGGCACAGTGCCTGGAACATAACAAATGCTCCTTTTTATTTGTTGTGGGGTTCCAGGACAGCTCCAAAAGTAGATGTAGGAGCTGGTCTCAGAAGCAGAGGAGGCAGTATTGAGCCCTGGGCTCAGCAGACCTTCACATTCAGTTAAAGGTCTCTTTGCTGTCTTGAAGCTCTTAATAAATTGTGAACATAGGACTTCAGATTTCATTTTACACTGAATCCTGCAAATGATGCTGCAGAGCTGTGAATAGGTGGCCATCGGGCTGTGAAGAGGTTTTACTTCTAAAACAAAAGACCCCCAGTGTGCAGAAGCATCTTGGAACAGGGAGCTCTTCTTGTTCTGAAATAGTCAGTGTGGGCGTGGTACTTCCAATGGAAGACTTGTGTGCAGAGGGCTGGAGTGCAAACTTAAGATGGAAAAAAAAATTAAAAGCTATGAAACACCTTGAGGGGCTCGCATGGCAATATGCGTGTGTACAGGAGACCCTTCCAAATTCTGTGAAGCTGGAAATGGTGAATGGCAAGTCCGGGCATAGCACCTTGAACGGTGGAGATGGCTGTCTGGAAGGGATTATGATCTGCACTTTCTAGATGAGGAAATAGAGACTCAGAGAGGCGATGTTAGTGAGTCTGCAAGATGACTTTATGCATCCTAGGCAACCTGGCCGACCTGGACCCCTTGCTCCAGAAGTGCAAATATGCACATCCACATGAATATGTGGACAGAGTTATACTTTATGAGACTATAACTATAAATGCCTGTGATTATATCTTACAAAAATGCAAACATAAACACATGAAACATAAGCTTAAATATATGTGTTAATTACACTTTACACAAATATGAATATGTGTGTATGTAATTATTCTTGACAAGAATGTACATATAAACATAAATGTGTGTGTATTTATACTGAATATAAATACTAATATGTATGGTGTAATTGTACTTTATAAACACATAAATATAAATATTTCTTTGTGTGACTGTCCTTCACAACTGAACGGTATAAAAGCAGACACATTCATAGGACACACTAAAACACTTTCTCAGTTATGACCTCAGTTATGGTGGGGTCCATTCCTGTTGTCATGCTCACTAGCTAAGTAGGGATGGATTTGAGTAACTCAGAATTCCAGCTCTTTCCACATTTGTGTCTTTCTGAAATAGGCAGACAAGACCTTTTCTCCTCAGGGAGAAAGTTAGCCTGTTCCTAAGATCCTTTCAACCAAGACTGATTCTATCTCCAGGGACTTTTCATCTTAATTTCTGAAAGGGGCTGAGTGGGTTTAAAGCTATGATAGGACTGTATGACAGGTAAAGAAGAGAGAACTGCAAATGCCTAGTGTTTGGGGGGGGGGGGGAATAAAAGGTCTACGTGTCTGCAGGCATCTACACCCATCCTGGTACCATCAACAGCGTCAACCTTAGGACTGAGTTACCCGCCTACCGCACCCATGGGGAGGGTGGGGAGGCTGAGTCAGTAGCAGCTGTTGAGGATGCTGTCTGGAAAGGAAAAACACCCCTGGCTATCTGTTTGTCTGTCTGTCTGTCTGTCTGTTTGTCTGTCTGTCTGTCTGTCCATCTGTCTGGAATTGCAGAGAAACCTGCATGATAGGAAAAATGTGAGCATTTCTTTGTGTGTCAGCTACTCAGGGAACCCAGGAGAATGGGTGAAGGTGCCTGAAGGGTGGCCTCCAATTTACCCCCTTGCTGAGACTTTCCTCATGGATTTCCCACTGATTATCTTCTTTCCTTCACATACCCAGGGTAGTGATGGCGTGATCTGACACAAGAGTTGCCCTCAACCCTCCTACCTTCCCAGCATCTGCCACAGGATAGAGGAACCTGGAAAGGAGGGTAAGACAGGGCATAGAAGGTGTCTACTTGAGAAAGAAAAATAGATCTGGCCTGTGAGAGCTTTAGATCTTACTGTTCAATCACATTCCTCCAAGACCCAGATCTTTTCCTACTAGTTACTTATAATGGATTGACGAATGAATGAATGAATGAATGAATGAGTGGTAAGCCTTCTACACAGCTAGAAGTCAATCCTACCTCTACCCTTCATTTCTGTTCCCAAGAGATAGAATCTAAGTGCCGTTAAAATGAGAGAAAAATTGAAATTTGAAGATTTAGAGAAGTTCAACCCAGGTTCTAGCCCCCAGTCCCCACCTGCAGGGGGAAAGCTTCACAAGTGGTGAAGCAGGGCTGTGTCTCTCTGTCTCTCCCCTTTTCAACTCCCCCTCCCCTCTCAATTTCTAGCTATCTCTGTCCAATAAACAAAGATTTAAAAAAAATATTTAGAGAAGATTAGATTGCTGAGAACATTTCTCCTGATTGTTTTTGTTTGTTTGTTTTCCTATGTAGGGAGAAGATTTTCTGGGAAGATCAAGGATGTAGATTGGAACTGTTATTATACTGGAGGGAGAGAGATTCAACTGAAATTTTTAGACATGTACAAAGTTATGCCACAAATGCTATAATTTTGGCCGGTAGAGTCGTTAATGTTTCTGAAACAACTTTCATGAATCAGGCACTGAAGTTATATAGCCTTATTTTGTCTTCACACTCACCTAGAAGGCGGGTCTCTCAATCCTGATGAGGCAGACCATGATAAGAAATATAAAAACCCACTCAAAATGACTTACAGATTCAAAAGTTTATTTATTTATTTTTTGCATGTGTTATAAGCCCAGCCATTGTTGCGGCAGGAGTAGAGGCTTGGAAATTGCAAGAATAAGAAATCAAGAAGGTTGATTTCTGGAAGGTTGAGGAGAAAAGGAGGGAGGGTTCTGGAGTTTGGAATTCAGCAAGAGGTCAAAGAGCCAGTCTGGTGAGAGCTCTGAACAGATAAGAAGCAGGGGTCATAGAGTGGGGACCCTGCTATTTGAGATGCAGGGTGGAGTGGTAGCCAGCCCAGATAAGAGCCAGGTGTGGCCCTGAGTGTGGGCAGCTGGAGTGGAATAAAGGTAAAGGTTCTTGGAATAGAACAGGCCAAAGGTTCTGACAGATGGAGCAATGCCCCCATTCTCAGGGAAAATGGAGATCCACAGAAGTCTGTAACAATCAGTGGGTTAAGTAAACAGTGCAGACTCTTTGACTGTGATTATTATTATTATTTTTTTGCCAGCAAATGAGACCTGGAAATGTTGTTTTTTAAATAGTCAAACATGAAAATATAAAATATGTGAAGGCCCACTGTCTTTGCCAGTGGAAAACTGGAGAGACAGTGTGAAAGAGACATCTAAAAGTCACAGATGAGCACAGCCAGGTGAGTTAGAGATGCACACATCCAGTGTCCAAGGATCTAGTAAAATCTCTACTCAATGGCAAAATAATAAAAGTACAATAATGATATAGTTAACAATTCATGGAAGCTGACCACATGCTGGGCACCATCCTAAACACCATGGGTCCATATCTACTTCAGTTCCCCCATGGCACATGACAGGAGGAATCTGCTGTCTCTCCACCCTTCCACCCTATAGATGAGGAAGAAGCACCAAGGTGTTCCATAAATTGGCTCAGGTTACGTATTAGTGTTTGTCAGGATGGGATTAGAACTCAGGAAAACAAGATTTTCAGCCCACCCTCTTGCAGGTCACTCAGTGGTTCTCCAATAGTGTGATTGTCAGTCACCTGGAGCATATTAACACAGTGTCAGACCTTAGTGACTTGGGGAGGACTCGCCCCAGAATTGTGAAATTCAACATTTCTCAGAAGTCGCCAGGTGACCCACAAGCTATGGGTTCCAAGACCACACTTTACTCTGTTTCCATCTCTCTCTCTCTCTCTCTCTCTCTCACACACACACACACACACACACACACACACACACACACTTCAATACATACTATATCTCTTGTCCAATGTATTTACGTGTGTATGTGTGTATGTGTGTGTGTGTGTGTGTGTGTGTGTGTGTGTGTGTGTCTGTGTGCATGTGACAGAAAGCAAAGGATGATGGTTTAGAAAGCACTCCAAGACCAAGAGGAAACTTCCTGACCTGAGTTGCCCAATCATAGCCTCTAGGAAATACAAAAACCAGTCCCTGGGCTGGGTGATGGTGCACCTGGTTAAGTGCACATGTTACCATGCACAAGGACCCTGGTTCAAGCCCTGGGTCCCCACCTGCATGGAGAAAGCTTTAGTGTGGTGAAACAGTACTGCAGTTGTTTCTCCCTTTCTATTCCCCTTCCATCTCAATTTCTCTGTCCTGTAAAATACAAATAAATAAAAAGTTATATTTAAGTAAATAAAAATATATCCCTCTTCATAGGGAAAGCCAGGGCTGTTGTTTTCGCCGGGCTGTCGTTTTTGCCGGGCTGGCTTCACGGGCGGGTAACAGACCACCTGGCACTCATGGTTGAGCTGTAGGCAGTATCTCTTTATTCATGCAGGACGCAGCCGAGCTAAGCTAAACTCTAGGTACCCTCAAACTCACAATGCTGTCTTTATATATATTTGCCAAGTAGGGTGGAAACAGGATGTGACATAGAGAGGGTGGAGAGAAAAGTGACTGGTGAAAATCAGAGTGTGACAAGGAGGGGGCGGAGCAGGTGAGAATCCTATCACTGAACCACCAATGCCCTGGAGGGAGGGTGGTGCTTGTTAACAGTGGTTATGTAAATAGAATAGTGTTAAGCAGGGGGTATTTAAACCAAATGAAACAGAAGGAGTCTCATGCATACCAACAAGGGCCACAAGTTCTAAGTTTTAAACAAAGGTGGGAACAGCAAAAAAGATCATTTTGGATAGTACACTTTTTTGCATGTGACCAGAGTTCCCTCATTACACTGAAGGAAGCTCCCAGTGCTGTGATCTCTTTAACTTTCTCTCTTTCTTATTCTCTCTTTCTCCCTCTCTCTCTCTCTCTCTCTCTCTCTCTCTTTCTCTCTCTCTCCTCTCTACAAAGGCACAGAAGAAGGAGCAGACAGAGAGGGCAGCATCAAAAGGTAAAAGGAGTGAGGGTGGAGGGTTTTGTGGAAGTTGGTGAGAAATCCTTCATTTATCTAAAATGACCATGGAGGAGAGAAGCGCACACATTTGCTCACTAGAGGCCTTCCTGAAAGTAATTTCCCTGCCTCCTCCAGAAACTTCCCAAAAGGCAGTGATGGCAAAGAAAAATGGGAGGCAATGACTGGAAAGAGGTCAAAGAGCTGGAGGCCACTAGAAAATAGGAGTGAGCCAGTGGGGCTGCGTTGTGGTGCACTTGGTTGAACACACAAGTTATAATGTGTTAAGTACCCAGGTTCAAGCCCCCAGTCCCCATCTGCAGGTGGGAAAGCTTTGCGAGTGGCCAAGCAGTGCTACATGTGTCTCTTTGTCTCTCTCCCTATCTCCTCCTTCCCTGTCAATTTTTAACTGTCTCTATCAAATAAATAAAAATTGGTTCTCTAATTGCATTTCAGGTGGTTCACTTCCTAACCAAGTCCCAAAACCTAGATATAGACCAAGTCCCGTGAGATAAAGCATATGTTCACATGTATCCATAATTAGGGCAAAATATATACCTGAAAGCAAAAGTGCACAACAGTCTGCATTGAGTCGTATAAAGTTCATAATGAAATAGTGTCTACTTAGTCTTAGATACCTTCCTCATCTACTTCCTATTACACTTCCCTCACTCACTCCAAAGCTAACCTTATCAAAGCTAGGACTGCAAAAGCTGAATAAGGGAAAGAGACTGACACACTTTTATGATGACTCTTTAGTCACTATCAGGCCACCCCATCAGCTGGGGCCCTAGTCAGGAAGTCCTGAGATTCCCAAACAGACATGAAGGGCCTAGACCTTGAATAAATCCCTCTCTTGATTGTTACCAGTCATCTCTATCTGGAACAATACAACAGGCCCCTTTGTGGGCCCCCATAGGATATTGCCCTCAACTTGGATCAACAATGGTAGAGAATGTTCCATCCTCCAAAGGGAGACTGGACAACATACTTTATCTTCCACCTGAGGAAGATGAGTCCTGAAATTGGGGGCAGCTTGGAATATTTCTACTCATGACCACAGAATGTGAGCTCACATTCTGTGAGCTCTGGGGATGCAGAAGTCACATAGGCTCATAAGCTGAATATGGGCCCCACATCACATCAAATTGATGGGGTTTACAGTCAACAATATATTTTTTAAGATTTTATTTATTTATTTATTAATGAGAAAGATAGAAGGAGAGAGAGAAAGAACATCACTATGGTACATGTGCTGCCGGGGACTGAACTCAGAACCTCACACTTGAGAGTCCGTTGCCCTATCCACTGCACCACCTCCCAGACCACCAGTCAACAATATTTATACACCTTTCCCAAATTTTGGAGCTACTCTCTTCCCTCATCCAGCTTTCTGGTCCTTTTACCAGTCATGACATCATCTCCCCAGACAAAAACTTGGGTCCACCTGCATATCAGATGTCAGGCTCAGAAAAAAAAAAAAAAAAAAAAAAAACTAGTATAGTCATGGGCCCTTTGGAATATACCTAAAATAGGCCTACTAGCTATGTACAAAACAGAGACCTCCCCACCCCCAACTCTTCATCTGCACTACTCCAGCCTTTAGGTACATGATTAGTCAACAATTTGTTTGGCTTTATATGTTAACTCTTTTTCAGCCACCAAGTCCCAGATGCTTGCATGATGCCAACCAGACTTCCGTGGACACACAACCCCACTAATGTGTCCTGGAGCTCTGCTTCCCCAGAGCCCTTCCCCAGTAGGGAAAGAGAGAGACAGACTGGGAGTATGGATAGACCTTTCAATGCCCATGTTCAGCAGGGAAGCAATTACAGAAGCCAGACCTTCAACTTTCTGCATCCCACAATGACCTTGGCTCCATACTCCCAGAGGGTTAAAGAATAGGAAAGCTATCAGGGGAGGGGATGGGATACGGAGTTCTGGTGGTGGGAATTGTGTGGAGTTGTACCCCTCTTATCCTATGGTTTTGTCAATGTTTCCTTTTTATAAATAAAAAATTAAAAATTAAAAAAAAAAAAAAGGAGTGAGCCAGAATCAGGTGGCTGCCTCTGCAGAATCTACCTTTCAATCTTTAATTCGGGTTATGACCAAAATGTCTTACCCTTTGCCTCTGGAGAAAAACATCTACGTTGTCATTCCTTGCCTTCCTGTGAGGATGTGGGGCAGCACGTGTCCCCCAGCTGCTACCCCTCCTGCGGCTTGGAGTCCCGCTTAATTAAGAGTGCTGCTGGCCGATTAGTCTTGATCACCCCTCTAATTGGGCACCAGCTGTGTTTTCTCTCAACAAGGCCCCCTTTATGAGACTTTAAAATGCATTACATGAAAAAACATAGCCGTTTGGGGTTATATGATCATCAAACTTGGAACACTTATTTTCTATGGAGACGAAGCCCATACCTCTCTCTATATGCCAGTATGACTGTTGTTGATGATGTTGAGAATTGGAAATGAGGGTATTAAACAGCAAATTCCTTCTATATTTATTGTCGGGATATGAACACTGATTGTGGTTTCGACACACTTTTGCACAATCACAGGTGTTGGTGCATGAAGACCTGGGAAGTTTCCTGGCAGAAATGTGAGACCTAAAAAGTAGAACCATGAATGGAGCCATTTATGAACCACCACCAATGATTGACAGAATGACTATTAATAGCTAGTATTAGCTGAGCACTTTATATGGTTTAGCCTTATACTAAGCACTTGGCATGGACTGTTTTATTGAAACCTGCCAACAGCCTCATGATGTGGGTACAAATGTACTCCTCGTCTTCACAGATCAGGAAATCAAGGCTCAGGGAGGTGACATGATTTATGTTCAGGGTCATGTGTCCCACTACTTAGAGGCTGAAATAGAACTGATGCCCAGATCTGTCTCACACCAAAATTCCTTCCTGCTTATCTCCAATTAAACAAAGCAATTAGCTTGAGAGAATAGGGTACTCTGTTGAAAACAATTACAAAAAATCAACAACAAAGACCCTAACAGTAATGCAGTTTCACGGTTACTAAGCTCTTTAAAGTTTGCTCTGGTATGTGCTATGAAAGCCCTGTGACAAAAACAAACCAGTTGCTATGAACCTATTATCACAAATATGAAGACTGAGCCATTAAGGGGCCAGACCATTCACCTAGTCTAAGGTGTCTCTTGAGTGCAGCAGATAACACATGACTCTCATTCACCCAGATTTACACCAACAGCAAAGATCAGAGTCATATCTTTCTGATTGCCACTCAAAATCCACCACTTCAAGAGCTGGGAGATAGATTACCCAGTAGTGTACAAGGACTCAGGTTTGAGTCCTGGCCACCACATGATAGCACTTGCTAAGGGAGGCTTCACCAATCAGTGGAGCACTACTGTGGTAGTGTTTTATGGTTCTCTCTCTCTCTCTCTCTCTCTCTCTTTCTCTCTCTCCTCCCACCCCATCACCACCCCCAGAACAGTGGAATTGCACAGACATGAAGTCCCAGGAAGGTCTGGTGACAAAAAAGAAGAATATTTACCTGACCTTCTCTTAATGTGATACAGCTAGAGGAAACCATATATACATTTTTTCATGTACTATCTTTTATTCATTCACTCATCCCTTTCCTTGTTCACTCAGTCATGTTACAATCTCATCTTTCCAGTCCTGGTTCTTCCTGTTTGCTTGGTTTCTGGCTGTCTTCCCTCCTTGGAATTTAAGCTCCATGGGAGCAGCCTCCTGTACTTTACATTAGAAATTGAATTTTCAGCCTAAAAAAAAAAAAGTGCTAGTAATTTAAAATGCTACTGTTTATTTCACTCAAACAATATTAATTAATTCATCCATAAATAGAGATTGAGTACCTGCTATGTGTCAGGCCTTAGAGGTAATGCATTGGTTAAGACAGACATGATTTATTGGTGACAGGAAGCTTGTGTTTTACTTAATTATTTACTTTTGTCAGCACCAGGGCTTCATCACTCTGAGCTGACTCTTTTTCAGATAAGGAGAGGTAGAGAATGAGTAGGTGAGGGAAGAGGAGGAGGAGGAAGAGGAGGAGGATGTCTCAGCAGTGAAGTTTCTCCCAGTGCAGTGGGTTTGGACTTAGAGGTTATCAACCAAGGGTGGTGATGGAGAGGAGAATTATACAAGTGAGTTAAGATAATTACTGATTGGGATTCTGTCCCATGGGGACAGAAGAAAGTGATGTGGCAGCTCCTTCATTTTTGACTCAGTGTGGTTGACATGCTGGGGGGGGGGGTGGGGGGGGGCAGGCCAAACAATCAACACCAGTTTCTATCTCATGGGGAAAGCGGGTGCTCTGCAAACTCAGAGGCAGCACTTTTAACTCAGAGTGCTAGTGCATGGGAAAGAGTGTCAGAGAAGTTTTTCTGAGGAAACAGCATAGGAGTACTTTTTAAAACAAACAATAGTTATCATGGAAAGGGAATGGGAATAATTCCAGGCCTCTGCAATATAGGTAGCAGGAGACCAGCTGGTGCAGTGTAAAGGATTACTGAGCCCAGAGTGTGGGGTGGGGAGCAAAGGAGAAAACATATGAGGAAGATGAGCATGGAACAGGCCCAAAAGTATCTGGCATGATAGCTAGTTTACATGTCAAGTTGGCAAGGCTACAGTGCTCAGTTATTCAGTCAAATCTAGGTATTATTGTGAAGGTCTTTTGTAGACACAGTTAACATCCATAATCATCAGACTTAAAGCAAATATTATTCTCAGTAATCTGGGTGGACCTCACCCAATCCACTGAAAGGCCTCAAGAGTAAAATTAAGGGGGCCAGGCGGTGGGGCACCTAGTTAAGCATATATATATATACCATGTGCATAGACCTAAGTTTGAGTTCCTGCTCCCCACCCACACGGGTAGAGGGGGGAAGGACACACACTTAACAAGCAATGAAGCAGATCTGTTGGTGCCTATCTTCTTCTCTCTGTATCTTCCCTCCCCCTCTCAATTTCTCTCTGTCCTGTCAAATAAAATAAAATTAAAAAGTTGTAGTGCCAGCACCTAGCTCCAGCAATAACCCTAGTGGAGGAAAAAAAAAATAGTAAAATTAAGTTTCACTTGAGGAGGAATAAATTCTTCCTGTGAACTTCAGTCACAGCTTGTCCTCAAATATTATATAGCCTGTTTGCCTGTCATACAAGTTGTAGTCAGCCTCACAATCATCAAGGCAATTCCTTGAAATAATTCTCTTAACAGGTAAAGGTAAGTAACCAGGTGAGTAGGTAGGTGTATTGCTTGACTGAGACTCCAGATCTCCTATGTCTCTCCTTTTCTGGTAGTCATCTGACTAACTGATACACATCCAGTCAGCTAAGGGGACTTCATCCATAAGGTAGTGGGAGTTATGAGAGCCTCCATGCAACAGCATAGCATACCAGAATTGTGTTTCGAAATACATATTCTGGCTGCATTGGAGTGGATTTGAGGGGTGATTGAAACAATCAATCTTGAAACTTCTCAAAGGAAGTTATGTGGGATTAAGAATGGCATGGAAAAAAAGGAGACCAATTCAAGTGACATTTAAAAAAAACTGAATTAATAGGGAGTTGGGTGGCAGTGCAGCGGGTTAAGCGCATGTGGCGCAAAGCACAAGGACCAGCTAAGGATCCTGGTTCAAGTTCCTGG